>NC_068428.1:29105226-29197726 GCF_023373465.1 Oncorhynchus keta
GTGGAAAGGTAACGTGGATGTGTGTGTGTTCATGGCGTGTTTGTCTGATGTTGTTTATGGTAACTTGCTGTCGTCGGATCAACATTAGGAACACCTTCCTAATATTGATTTACACCCACCCTTCTCAATTCGTCGGGGCAGGGACTCTACAAGGTGTTGAAAGCATTCTACAGGGATGCTGGCCCATGTTGACTCCAATGCTTCCCAATGCTTTTTTAGTTGTGTCAAGTTGGCTGGACGTCCTTTAGGTGGTGGACCATTCTTGATACACACAGGAAACTGTTGAGCATAAACAATTCTGGCACCTACTATCATACCCCGTTCAAAAGCACTTCAATCTTTTGTCTTGCCCATTCACCTTCTGAATGGCACACACACACAATCCATGTCTCAATTGTCTTAAGGCTTAAAACTCCTTCTTTAACCTGTCTCCCCTTCATCTACACTGATTGAAGTGGATTTAACAAGTAACATCAATAAGGGATCACAGCTTTCACCTGTATTCACCTGGCCAGTCTGCGTTCATAATGTTTTGTACACTCAGTGTATAACGTTATCTCCCTCAGAGCGAGGAGATAGAAGACTCAGCCTTCCCCTTTGACATCTTCTACGCCCTGACTCAGAAGATCTGCCCTCGTACTGACATCCAGGAACTCTTCAACAAAATGTGAGTTGTCACTAGCTCTACTCCCCAGATCTCTTTTACTGTACTCTCTACCCTCAATAGCTACTCTGTTCTCCTTCAGCCTACTGTAGAAAGCTAACTGCACCCGCAATGCTAGTCACATCTAAGTGTGCAGTCAGTGTAGGAGTAACAAGGTCTGAAATCACACAACCCAGTTAAGGATGTCTTTTCATCCAGTTTTGCTCACTGGGAAGACATTTACAGGACAATATATACAACATTGTATTGCTATGTATTTTCCCCGGCTGTGATTCTGATAGTAATGAGATATTTAGTAATGGCCGTTTGTTCAACTGTTGTGTTGATAGCTGTAGTGTAGACACTGTATGTGAATGAGGGAGTAGAAGAAGAGTGAGAGAGAACGTGTTGTAAGTATGTTGGTGTTTGGTTGAGAGATCAACATTTATTAAACCGTCTGCAGCTTCTCTACTGATAAACTCTGGGAAACCTAACCCTCTTAAACAGTGACTCATTAACACGTTTATTTTAAACTAACTCAACAGTATGTAAATGTTCGACCTGGTGTGATTTTAACATGTTACACAAATGTTGATATAAAAATGTAACACGACAGTGTTCTAGAAAACCCTTCTGCTTTCTAGTCACTGACTGACTGGCTGAGAGGGTTTTTAACAAACATAACATTTTGTTTTTCTAATTAATTCCTTTGCAGCAATGGGGACAAAAGTGATTTTTTAAACGTAGACCAGTTAGTCAGCTTTCTGAATGAAGTAAGCTCTTTATCATTCATTAATTCTCTGTGTGACTGCTTGACCCCTAACCTCTCACCTGACACGGGGTAGAAGTTGCTCTTAGGCAATGATATAGGATCCGTTTCAGATGACCCTCCTCAAATCCTTAAAGGAACATTTCACCATTTGCGACTTCATATTCTTCATCTCCAGCACCTCCCCATCATCAACATGTGTGAAAATGGCGTGTTTCTATGTTCTGTAAAAATATTACGAAGTCAATTCGTAGGCAATGCCTACTTACAATTGGTGAAAATCACACGAATAAGACAGATGTCATTGGAAACACAAATCTTCCATTCTATTTGTCACTGTGAACATAGAAACACACCATTTTCACATATGTTGTGGTGGTGCTGGAGATGATGAATATGAAGTTGAAAAATGGGGAACAATTGGCCATACTACAAAAGTGATCTTATATCAGTGTCTGTAGGGGTAACTTCATCCTGCTCCTCTCAGCTGCTTTCCCCCATCCCCGACCTATACTGAACAAAAATATAAACGCAACATGTAAAGGGTTGGTCCCATGTTTCATAAGCTAAAATATTAAGCACAAAAAGCTTACTTCGGCTCAAATGTTGAGCACAAATTTGTTAACATCCCTGTTAGGGAGCATTTCTCCTTTGCCAAGAAATTCCCTCCACCTGACAGGTGTGGCATATCAAGAAGTCGATTAATGTGACACTCTAAAATGTGCAGTTTTGTCACACAACACAATGCCGCAGATGTATCAAGTTTTGAGGGAGCATGCAATTGGCATGCTGACTGTAGGAATGTCCAATAGAGCTGTTTCCGGAGAATGTAATGTTAATTTCTCTACCATAAGCTGCCTCCAACATCATTTTAGATAATTTTTCAGTACGCCCCACTAGCCTCACCACAGACCACGTGTAACCACGCCGGCCCAGGAACTCCACATCCAGTTTCTTCACCTGCGGGATGGTCAGAGACCAGCCACCCAGACAGCTAATGAAACTGAGGAGTATTTCTGTCTGTAATAAAGCCCTTCTGATTGGCTGGGCCTGGCTCCCCAATTTCAGCCAATTGAAATTAATTAATTAGGCCCTAATCTATTTCACATGACTGGGTAGGGCCACAGCCATACTGTAGGCCCTCCCACTTGGGACCCATGGCTGTGGCCCTGCCCAGTCCTGTGAAATAGATTAGGGCCTTATGAATGTATATCAATTGACTGATTTCTTTATAGAAACTCAGTCAAATTGTTGAAATTGTTGCATGTTGCGTTTATATGTTTGTTCAGTATATTTCTCCCCAGCCCCGCCTACTTGTGACTGATTGTGTAACCATGGCAACCCGGGGAGGGAGGGGCTTTCTGTTTGGCCATTTTGTCTGGTTTCTGTCTACTTGCTGACTGCCTGCCTTCAAGTTTCACATGTTTTATTGTCACGTGCACTAGCACAGTGAACTGCATTTCTTGCTTTCTCTTTCCCAACAACACAGTGATCAATATTGGTATCCTATTCACTTTCTTTTGTGCTAGTGGTCTCTGCTTTGGCTGAAAACGTACCTGCTTCTACTTCTATCTACTGTGTGTGAGGCTTTTTCTCTGTGTGCAATGCTGAAGTGAATCCCCATTAGTACAAAGGCTGTGAATGCTACCTGCTATAGTGGCAAGTGGTGTTGTTATGATCCCTGCTGATGTGTGAATCTCTACCTTCTCTGCTTGTGAGACCACACGCATTCCCTACCTTTGGCTAATACACACCTCCAATACCCACCCCATTGCAGTAGCTCTGTACCAGTAATTGTAGCATTTTGGTTTTCATTTGAACACCCACAAATTAAAGATGTGTTTGTACCAGAGTTAGTACTATATACATTGTCACTGTATCAGTTTAAACTGTTACTCTCTGTTGTTTGTCAGCTGTGTGTGTGTTTAGTCTCTTGTTATAATGGTCCCAATCCTAACCTGACTGATGTGTGTAGCAGAGGTGGTGCAGTGAGCAACACTTGCATGATGAGTAGCCTAACGCTAGCTTGAGACATGAAAACTGCCGTTAGCTCCAGGAGTTCATTCCTAGACATTGGCTCAGCAGGCTAAAATAGTCTTGTGCTACCTAGACAAAAACCGGGTTCAAACTCAGTTGGTCTCATGACTTGTGCACGTAAAGTTTCTTGAAAGTAAAATAAATAAATAAACAGTTTCTTGAAAGTTTTGCCAAAAGCATACATTAGTGTCCATGGTGGATTTACACAAAGGTTTAAGTTACATTCACAATTCTCAAGTTAGAAATGGGACATATTTCCTTAGTGTGCAGTGACATGCATGTGTACAGTATGTGCTTGTGAGTGAGACGGTGTTGTGTATCATTGCTTTCTCCAGAATCAGCGCGACCCGCGGCTAAACGAGATCCTGTTCCCCTTCTATGACCCGAAACGAGCCATGCAGATCATCGAGAAGTACGAAAGAGACCCAGACCTCAAGAAGAAAGGTGAGAGAGATGGATGTAGAGAGAGATGCAGATGTGAAGAAGAACGGTGAGAGTGGAGTGGATGGAGAGGAGGAGAAAAAGTGAGGATTCTCCAAAGCAAAATGGAATCACTAATCTATGCCTGTTCTGATAAAACCTTTTAGGCATTTAGACTCGGGGGATGCCTTGCTTGACCACACCGTCCTTCCTAGCTCCTGCCCTGCCTCTTCCACTAATGCATTTGTTTTTATAGACAGAAAAGAGCAGAAGCTCTGAGCTGTCTGATCAGGCCCATTGTCTATTGTCGTCAACCACAAACACTTGTCCTTGTACCCTACCTGCACTCACCTGTTCTGTCTAGTCTGCCTTATTAATTACTGTTGTCATGTTCTCTTGCATAATTTAACAAGAGTGGCAATAGCAGGATACCCTTGGATTAACAATCAACATGTTTGGCACTAGATTACACCTATCTAAACATACTTTACATTGTTTGCGAGATCAGACATAATATCACTATAATCCGAGTGTTAATTTTCAAAAGTTGCTTTCAATTCAGCGCATCTAATTTATAAACATTTCAACTGTATTCAATTATTACTTTTTTTAATTGCATAAAAAATGAACACCCATCTTACTTCTCTTTCTGGTGATCTAAGTGTCTAGACGGTGCGATAAATCCCAGACGAGGATAAAAATGGAAAAACAATAAATGTGTTTTTTTACAGCGTCGCCTGTCTACCCAGAGTTGATGCTGTTGCTATGCAACAACAAAAGACTAGCGAAACATTTTACGATTTCAGATGTGTTCGTAAATTCAATCTGGAGTACCAGAGCATTGTCAGATTGTCCATTCGTAAATTCAATCTGGAGTACCAGAGCATTGTCAGATTGTCCATTCGTAAATTCAATCTGGAGTACCAGAGCATTGTCAGATTGTCCATTCGTAAATTCAATCTGGAGTACCAGAGCATTGTCAGATTGTCCATTCGTAAATTCAATCTGGAGTACCAGAGCATTGTCAGATTGTCCATTCGTAAATTCAATCTGGAGTACCAGAACATTGTCAGATTGTCCATTCGTAAATTCAATCTGGAGTACCAGAGCATTGTCAGATTGTCCATTCGTAAATTCAATCTGGAGTACCAGAGCATTGTCAGATTGTTTGTTCGTAAATTCAGAGCGTTTCTCTCTAGGTCACTCTGGCCGAGGAGGAGGGTTGATCCGAGCGTTCTGGCCTCAACGGCAGTCAAGCACCCGGGCTAACTGGCTAACTATTTCCAGACACAAATGAGAGAATAACTCACTAACGCCATTTACTCTCCCAATCAGAGCTGGTTAGGAAGTTTTCATGTTATCCAGAGCGTTGGTGACTGTAACTGTGTTGCTGGCAACAATTGAATTACTCTTTTTTTGCCAATGTTTAGTAACCCCGGCCATATATTCAACGGGTGTTGTGCCTTCGTAAATCCATCAGTTATTCTGCGCTCTGGTACTCAGACGAGAGGGCTCTGAACTCGGAGTAGATGGGCAGAATTAACCATGTCTATTGAGAACTCACAACCACTACACCACTTAGCTAAGAATGACGTGAATAATCAAATCAATTAACATTGGGTAGTTAGTTAGATAGCATATAGTTAATATACTGCCTGGCAAGTTCCATGTATTAGTAGCCAACTAATGTTAGGATGGTAACTAACTAACATACCGGTACATATTGTAATGCATTACAGTAAAATGAAAGCAATTAATCCGAGATTTAAGTGACAAGGGGATTTTTTCACCCCTCAAACACAGGAAATAGATGGCTGAAAAAGACAGATCTTCAGCTGATTCAGGTCATTTATGTTACATTTAGCAGACCCCCTTATACACTCTCCATCTCCCCCCCTCCTCTCCCCCAGGCCGTATGTCCAGCGATGGCTTCTGCAGGTACCTGATGTCAGATGAGAATGCCCCGGTGTTCCTGGACTGTCTGGAGCTGTACCAGGACATGGAACAGCCGCTGGCCCACTACTTCATTGCCTCCTCCCACAACACCTACCTGACCGGGAGGCAGTTTGGAGGAAAGTCCTCTGTGGAGATGTACAGACAGGTTCTGCTCTCCGGCTGCAGGTAGGTGTGTGTGTGTGTGGGGGGGGGGTGTTGTGTGTGTGTTTATATACAGTATGTAAACTGTTTTGTATGTGTATGATGTCAGGTGTGTAGAACTGGACTGCTGGGATGGAAAAGGAGAAGACCAGGAGCCTATCATCACTCATGGCAAGGCCATGTGTACTGACATTCTCTTTAAGGTACACACACACTCTCACACACACAAAACACTATTTTACTCATTCAGATTGGTCTGATCATTCACACAACTTTTGTATAAATTACATATGGTAAGTCTACCCTCTTGTGTTCATAAATTGATACGGCATCTAATTGAGACCTGCAGATCCATTTGAATTTACTGTTATTGATCAGACACAGATCAGAGACTTATAGCAAGTGATATATAATGGATTCAATGTGATATATAATGGATTCATAGCAAGTGATGTATAATGGTTCTAACATCAATCCCCATGTTGTTTACCCCCTCAAACAGGATGTGATATCAGCCATCAGAGAAACAGCCTTTGTGACATCTGAGTATCCTGTGATCCTGTCATTTGAAAACCACTGCAGGTAGAATTTCTAGTGCTGAGCAATCAAATCAAATCAAATTTTATTTGTCACATACACATGGTTAGCACATGTTAATGCGCGTGTAGCGAAATGCTTGCGCTTCTAGTTCCGACAATGCAGTAATAACCAACAAGTCATCTAACTAACAATTCCAAAACTACTGTCTTATACACAGTGTAAGGGGATAAAGAATATGTACATAAGGATATATGAATGAGTGATGGTACAGAGCAGCATAGGCAAGATACAGTAGATGGTGTCGAGTACAGTATATACATATGAGATGGGTATGTAAACAAAGTGGCATAGTTAAAGTGGCTAGTGATACATGTATTACTTAAGGATGCAGTAGATGGTATTAAGTACAGTATATACATATGAGATGGGTATGTAAACAAAGTGGCATAGTAAAGTGGCTAGTGATACATGTATTACATATGCTGGTCATTTATGCATTTGAACATCTTGATGATATAGAGTACAGTATATACGTATGCATATGAGATGAATAATGTTCTGCCTTAGGGGTCATTTATGAACATTTGAACATTATATAATCTCTACCCGGTAGCATTGTTTAAAGTTTTGGCTTTCTAGTGATATTTCCTATTTTACATCATTTTTGCTGTTTGGGGTTTTAGGCTGGGTTTCTGTCAATTCCCATTATTAAAATAAATTTGTTTGGCTGTATTACATAAGGAGTTGATATAGGTCAGTGTCAATGACAGTAATGTAGGGTTGGTAGCATTGCAGCCACTCAATGTTAGTGGTGGCTGTCAGTGTAACAGTCTGATGGCCTCAATGTTAGATAGTGGCTGTTTTTCAGTCTCTCGGTCCCAGCTTTGATGCACCTGTACTGACCTCGCCTTCTGGATGATAGCGGGGTGAACAGGCAGTGGCTCGGGTGGTTGTTGTCCTTGATGATCTTTATGGCCTTCCTGTAACATCGGGTGGTGTAGGTGTCCTGGAGGGCAGGTAGTTTGCCCCCGGTGATGCGTTGTGCAGACCTCACTACCCTCTGGAGAGCCTTACAGTTGAGGGCGGAGCAGTTGCCGTACCAGGTGATACAGCCCGCCAGGATGCTCTCGATTGTGCATCTGTAGAAGTTTGTGAGTGCTTTTGGTGACAAGCCGAATTTCTTCAGCCTCCTGAGGTTGAAGAGGCGCTGCTGCGCCTTCTTCACGATGCTGTCTGTGTGAGTGGACCAATTCAGTTTGTCTGTGATGTGTATGCCGAGGAACTTAAAACTTGCTACCCTCTCCACTACTGTTCCATCGATGTGGATAGGGAGGTGTTCCCTCTGCTGTTTCCTGAAGTCCACAATCATCTCCTTAGTTTTGTTGACGTTGAGTGTGATGTGATTTTCCTGACACCAGACTCTGAGGGCCCTCACCTCCTCCCTGTAGGCCGTCTCGTCGTTGTTGGTAATCAAGCCTACCACTGTTGTGTCGTCCGCAAACTTGATGATTGAGTTGGAGGCGTGCATGGCCACGCAGTCGTGGGTGAACAGGGAGTACAGGAGAGGGCTCAGAACGCACCCTTGTGGGGCCCCAGTGTTGAGGATCAGCGGGGGGGAGATGTTGTTGCCTACCCTCACCACCTGGGGGTGGCCCGTCAGGAAGTCCAGTACCCAGTTGCACAGGGCGGGGTCGAGACCCAGGGTCTCGAGCTTGATGACGAGCTTGGAGGGTACTATGGTGTTGAATGCCGAGCTGTAGTCGATGAACAGCATTCTCACATAGGTATTCCTCTTGTCCAGATGGGTTAGGGCAGTGTGCAGTGTGGTTGAGATTTCATCGTCTGTGGATCTATTTGGGCGGTAAGCTGGGGATGCCGTCTGGGCCTGCAGCCTTGCGAGGGTTAACACGTTTAAATGTCTTACTCACCTCGGCTGCAGTGAAGGAGAGACCGCACGTTTCCGTTGCAGGCCGTGTCAGTGGCACTGTATTGTCCTCGAAGCGGGCAAAAAAGTCATTTAGTCTGTGTGGGAGCAAGACATCCTGGTCCGTGACTGGGCTGGATTTCTTCCTGTAGTCCGTGATTGACAGTAGACCCTGCCACATGCCTCTTGTGTCTGAGCCGTTGAATTGAGATTCTACTTTGTCTCTGTACTGACGCTTAGCTTGTTTGATAGCCTTGCGGAGGGAATAATATATAATAATATAATATATGCCATTTAGCAGACGCTTTTTTCCAAAGCGACTTACAGTCATGTACAATCATCTACATATGGGTGGTACCGGGAATCGAACCCACTACCCTGGCGTTACAAGCGCCATGCTCTACCAACTGTGCTGCACTGTTTGTATTCAGTCATGTTACCAGACACCTTGCCCTGATTAAAAGCAGTGGTTCGCGCTTTCAGTTTCACACGAATGCTGCCATCAATCCAAGGTTTCTGGTTAGGGAATGTTTTAATCGTTGCTATGGGAACGACCTCTTCAACGCACGTTCTAATGAACTCGCACACCGAATCAGCGTATTCGTCAATATTGTTAACTGACGCAATATGAAACATATCCCAGTCCACGTGATGGAAGCAGTCTTGGGAGTGTGGAGTCAGCTTGGTCGGACCAGCGTTGGACAGACCTCAGTGTGGGAGCCTCTTGTTTTAGTTTCTGTCTGTAGGCAGGGATCAACAAAATGGAGTCGTGGTCAGCTTTTCCGAAAGTGGGGCGGGGCAGGGCCTTATATGCGTCGCGGAAGTTAGAGTAAAAATGATCCAAGGTTTTCCCACCCCTGGTTGCGCAATCGATATGCTGATAAAATTTAGGGAGTCTTGTTTTCAGATTAGCCTTGTTAAAATCCCCAGGAACAATGAATGCAGCCTCCGGATAAATGGTTTCCAGTTTGCAAAGAGTTAAATAAAGTTCGTTCAGAGCTATCGATGTGTCTGCTTGGGGGGGATATATACAGCTGTGATTATAATCGAAGAGAATTCTCTTGGTAGGTAATGCGGTCTACATTTGATTGTGAGGAATTCTAAATCAGGTGAACAGAATGATTTGAGTTCCTGTATGTTTCTTACATCACACCATGTCTCGTTAGCCATAAGGCATACGCCCCCGCCCCTCTTCTTACCAGAAAGATGTCTGTTTCTGTGGAGAAACCCGTGGAGAAACCCGTTGGCTGCACCGCCCCGGATAGCGTCTTCCCAGTGAGCCATGTTTCCGTGAAGCAAAGAACGGTACAGTCTCTGATGTCCCTCTGGAATGCTACCCTTGCTCGGATTTCATCAACCTTGTTGTCTAGAGACTGGACATTGGCAAGAAGAATGCTAGGGAGTGGTGCACGGTGTGCCCGTCTCCGGAGTCTGACCAGGAGACAGCCTCGTTTCCCTCTTTTTCTGAGTCGTTTTTTGGGGCCGCAGCATGGGATCCATTCCGCTGTCCTGTTTGAAAGGCAGAACACAGGATCCGCGTCGCGAAAAACATATTCTTGGTCGTATTGATAGTGAGTTGACGCTGATCTTATATTCAGTAGTTCTTCTCGACTGTATATAATGAAACCTAAGATGACCTGGGATACTAATGTAAGAAATAACACGTAAAAAAACAAAAAACTGCATAGTTTCCTAGGAACGCGAAGCGAGGCGGCCATCTCTGTCGGCGCAGGAAGTAAAAGGAAGTGCTTTTTGAGGTTGGTTTGGTTTCTGTTCGATTATTAAAAAATAATAACGGTTATTTGGTTTGAAGGCTGTAACAACACAGAATAAAACAAGTAATACATGTCCCATGATGGTAGACAAGCCTATTACTGGGTATCACCGATTAACCATCATTTATTCACATGACCTTACTTTAATGAAACATTTTAGTTGTGCATATTACATTAGTTTAATTTAATGACTTTGTTATTCCATGTCATCATCACATCTCTATGGAGCTTCTGCCTATGCTGTCTGACAAAATCACTATTTTGTAGTTCAAAGTAAATAAAGCATACATCTATGACTGTATATTCAGGTAGAGATACCTCATGAAGCGACAGCTTCTCTGTATATCCCGTGACCATTGTGCGTTCTTCAGTCTCTTATAGATAAACATTGCGCATTGACTTCACAGAAAAAAAGGAATTAAATGGGATTCAAATAATTGAACCGACATCAGCCAATTAGTTGTTTAAAAATGATTAACTGAAATGTCAGCTAATCACAGCACTAAGGATTTCACAATGATCCAGAATGTTTACAAAAATATTATACATGAGAATATTATTTATTCCATTATGTCCGATTGAATTACATGTAACAGTGTAACTATTATGAATTTGTAATTTAATGACACTTATTTTTGGGGGGAAATGGAACTAACACTCACACTTTTCTTACAAGCACTGACTTTGCTGATAACTACAGTACCAGTCAAATGTTTGGACACGCCAACTAATTCCAGTGGTTTTCTTTATTTTTTACTATTTTCTACATTGTAGAATAAGAGTGAAGACATCAAAACTATGAAATAACACATATGGAATCATGTCGTAACCAAAAAGTGTTAAACAAATCGAAATAGATTTTATATTTGAGATTCTTAAAAGTAGCCACCCTTTGCCTTGATGACTGCTTTGCACACTCTTGGCATTCTCTCAACCAGCTTCATGACGTAGTCACCTGGAATGCATTTCAACTAACAGGTGTGCCTTCTTAAAAGTTCATTTGTGGAATTTCTTTCCTTCTTAATATGTTTGAGACAATCAGTTGTGTTGTGACAAGGTAGGGTGGTATAGAGAAGATAGCCCTATTTGGTAAAAGACCAAGTCCATATTATGGCAAGAACAGCTCAAATAAGCAGAGAGAAACAACAGTCCCATCATTACTTTAAGATATGAAGGTCAGTCAATACGGAAAATGTCAAGAACTTTGAACGTTTCTTCAAGTGCAGTCGCAAAAACCATCAAGTGCTATGATGAAACTGGCTCTCATGAGGACCTCCACAGGAAAATAATACCCAGAGTTACCTCTGCCGCAGAGAACAAGTTCATTAGAGTTACAAGCCTCAGAAATCGGCAATTAACTGCACCTCAGATTGCACAAGTAACAGACACATCTCAACATCAACTGTTCAGGGGAGACTGTGTGAAATCAGGCCTTCATGGTCAAATTGCTGCAAAGAAAACACCAATAAGAAGAAGAGACTTGCTTGTGCCAACACCAGAAATGGACATGAGACCGGTGGAAATGTGTCCTTTGGTCTGGAGTCCATATTGGAGATTTTTGGTTCCAAACGCCGTTTCTTTGCGAGACGTGGTGTGGGTGAACAGATGATCTCTGCATGTGTATTTCCCACCGTAAAGCATGGAGGAGGAGGTGTTATGGTGTGGGGTGCTTTGCTGGTGACATTGTCTGTGATTTATTTAGAATTCAAGGCACACTTAACCAGCTTGTCTACCAAAGCATTCTGCAGTGATACACCATCCCTTCTGGTTTTCGCTTAGTGGAATAATCATTTGTTTTTAAATAGGACAATGACCCAAAACAAACCTCCAGGCTGTGTAAGGGCTATTTGACAAATTGAGATGGTTTGGGATGAGTCGGACCGCAGAGTGAAGGAAAAGCAGCCAACAAGTGCTCAGCATATGTGGGAACTCCTTTAAGACCGTTGGAAAAGCATTCCAGGTGAAGCTGGTTGAGAGAATGCCAAGAGTGTGGAACGCTGTCATCAAGACAATATATTTGTATTTGTTTAACACTTTTGAGTCACTACATGATTCCATATCTGTTATTTTGTAGTTTTGATGTCTTCACTATTATTCTACAATGTAGAACATAGTAAAAATAAAGAAAAACTCTTGAATGAGTAGGTGTGTCCAAACTTTTGACTGGTTTGATCCTGTGTGTTTCAGTAAACCCCAGCAGTACAAGATGGCTCGGTACTGTGAGGAGATCTTTGGAGACTACCTACTGAGGCATCCTCTCGAGGGATACACTGTGAGCCATCTACCTGCTACCACACTATACCTGTCTTTCTCCTTTCTACGGTGTCTATCTGTACCGTGTCTGATAGTTCATCATGGTTGAACATAATAAACAATATGTACAATACTGTAAATGTCTCCTTCCATTTTGTAAAAAAGGAACGTTTGTTGTTGTTGCCAGGTTGAAGCGGGTCGTCCCTTGCCTTCTCCCATCGACCTCAAACGCAAAATCCTCATCAAAAACAAACGCTTGAAACCTGAGGTGGAACAGAGTACGTATACAGTGACCGTCAACTTTATGCAAGAATAGTTTTATATCTGCAGTTACAGATGTTGCTACTGCTGGACTGTTCTCTCACTCTGTATGATGGCTTTGTTGACTACACTATGTTGACTTGTGTTGTTGTTGTTCTACAGAGCAGTTAGAGTCCTTTAAGAAGCACATGGAGGCTGGAGAGACCAACACACCAGCTATCTTACTGGGAGCAGAGACAGAGGAAGATGTGGAGAATGGTGAGCGTGTGTGTGTGTGTGTGTGTGTGTGTGTGTGTGTGTGTGTGTGTGTGTGTGTGTGTACACGAGGGTTCTTCTTTTCCTTCTTGTTCTGGTGTATAGTCACTTTGGAGACTGAGATATTCACACACTTTGTATTAGTTCACTAGAGGATGTGTGTGTCTTTGTGACCATGTGTGTGTGTTGGAAGGGTAACTGTGTGGTGGATGGTAACTGTGTGTGTTGGAGGGTAACTGTGTGTGTTGGAGGGTAACTGTGTGTGTTGGAGGGTAACTGTGTGTGGTGGATGGTAACTGTGTGGTGGATGGTAACTGTGTGTGTTGGAGGGTAACAGTGAGTGTGTGTTGGAGGGTAACTGTGTGTGTTGGAGGGTAACTGTGTGCGTTGGAGGGTAACTGTGTGCGTTGGAGGGTAACTGTGTGCGTTGGAGGGTAACTGTGTGTAGCTCTAGGTGATTTGAAGGAGGTGAACCCTGACTTGAAAATCAGTACCTCAGAGGAGCCTAGTGAAGACAACAGCCTCAGCACCAGTGTCAGTGTGAAGAAAGAAGGAGAGGAGAGGGACAACAGCATCAAAAAGGTATACATTTTCTAAATGGAATTTGTGTTTTTAGGTAAGACTTAGGGCTTTATTTTAACAAACCTAAGTTGGACATGATTTGGAAAGGCCCACACATGTCTATATAAGGTCCCACAATTGACAGTGCATGTCAGAGTGAAAACCAAGACATGAGGTCGAAGGAGTTGTCACTAGAACTCTGAGACAGGATTGTGTCATGGCACAGATCTGGGGAAGGGTACCAAAAAATGACTGCAGCATTGAAGATCCCCAAGAACACAGTGGCTTTCATCATTCTTAAATGGAAGATGTTTGGAACCATCAAGACTCTTCCTAAAGCTGGCCACCTGGCCAAACTGAGCAATTGGGGGAGAAGGGCCTTGTTCAGGGAGGTTACCAAGAACCCGATGGGAGAACCTTCCAGAAGGACAACCACCCCTGCAGCATTCCACCAATCAGGCCTTTATGGTAGAGTTCCCAGACAGCAGCCACTTCTCAGTAAAAGGCACATGACAGCCTGCTTGGAGTTTGCCAAAATGCACCTAAAGGCCTTGGAGCGTGAGAAACAAGATTCTCTGGTCTGATGAAACCAAGATTGAACTCTTTGGCCTGAATACCAAATGTCACATCTGGAAGAAACATGGCACCATCCCAACGTGGTGGCAGCATCATGCTGTGGGAGGGACTGGGAAACGCAGAACTGGCTTTGGGACAAGTCAACAATTGAATCCATTTTAGAATAAGTCTGTAACGTAACAATGTGGAAAAAGTCAAGGAGTCTGAATACTTTCCAAATGCACTGTAAACGGGTGAACTGCTGTTTCATCCAATCAGCATCCAGGACCCAAACTACCCCGTTTATAATGAACTATTGTTGTGTGTTCAGGTTGTGGAGGAGGATCCAACAGAGATGTCTGAGGCCACAGAAGCTACAGACACCACAGACATCTCAGAGGCTTCTGAGGATAACAACATCAAGAAGGTATGGGAGTTGGTTCAGCTGCTCTTTCTCTCTTTACTGGTCACAAACTATCCTTTTCTCTCCCTACTGTTGAGTGTGTAGCCTTTTCTCTAAGCTCTAGCCAGTGTAAAGCTCTTTCTCTGGTCATGTATATATTGATAATGAGAGTGTTCCTAACTGACTTGGATGTGCTTTATAACTACTGTATCTCTGTGTGTATAGTGTGAAGACTGGAAGACAACAGAGATGTGTGAGTGTAAAACAACTGTGTGTTTTCTGCTCCTGTGTAGACTGGAGAGACGACGGATGACGAGGAGGCTCTGATAGCCTCGTACACATACGTAGGAGCCACCACCAACATCCACCCCTACCTCTCTGCCATGGTCAACTACGCACAGCCAGTCAAGTTCCAGAGCTTCGACGTCGCAGAAGGTAACCTTCAACAGTAATGCTAAATGAACTGATTGAGTGAATGTTTAGTTACGTTGATTGTTAAACTTCTAGAACTTGTACTGTAAAATGAAGCTGGTTCAGATGATTTAGTTACTTGAGCTGTCATGGTGCAACATTAAAGTTGTGGGTTGTAATGGTACACTTCTAGATGTGTCAGTTACATTAGTCAGATGCGCTCTCTCTTCTCTCTTTTATTCTTTCTTTCTCTCTCTCTTCCTCTTTCTTATTCTCTCTCTCCCATTTGAACTCTACTGTCTCTTCTCTCCCCAGAGAGGAACATCCACCACAACATGTCGTCATTTAATGAGTCAGTGGGTCTGGGTTATCTGAAGACCAACGCCATCGAGTTTGTCAAGTATCCTTTGGTCCAGTGTCAACACTCACACAGCATGTAAATGCACACAGACAACATAGACACGATAAACACAGTAATTCCTGACCTGTGAAGTAGTCAAGATGAGTCCATAGTCCTTTATGTTACTATTCTTCTTAATTAATTACGGCATCAAAAGTGACTGACTCTCTAGATTTTCTAGACGGCAACAGAACCAATATCCATAGTGAGTCCCTTGGACCTTTTTATCCATGCCAAACTTAGTGCAAAACCACGCCCACGGGTAACCTAGCAACATTCAAAGCCGAGCTGATTGGTCAGAGTTCGGACGTTCCCTGTGACAAAGTAAATGTGTGTGAGAGAGGAAGAATGCTAGAGAGGGAATCCCCTCAGAGTTTGCTCATGACTGCTATGCCACAAACCACATTTGAAATGAGCTCAATGAAAGGCAAGCAACAAGTGACTCTGTAGATAGCTAACATTACATGATTGTCAGTAATAGTGAATCAATGGAGCTAGCTTTGCCCATTCAGCTAGAGCTACTGTTGCTATGCAGCATGCATAGTTGCCAACTAGGACAGATATAATGTCGCTAAGTATCTCAATAGTCCTTTTGAAAACACTTAGATAACCACACTGAGCTAACAGTAGACAACACACACTACTAGACAGCTTCAGCCCAATCGCTGTCGTAAGATACAGTTGAAGTCAGAAGTTTACATACACTCAGGTTGGAGTCATTAAAACTCATTTTTCAACCACTCCACAAATTTATTGTTAACAAACTGTAGTTTTGGCAAGTCGGTTAGGACATCTACTTTGTACATGACACAAGTAATTTTTCCAACAATTTTTTACAGACATATTATTTCACTCACTGTATCACAATTCCAGTGGGTCAGAAGTTTACATACACTAAGTTGACTGTGCCTTTAAACAGCTTGTAAAGTTTCATAAAATGATGTCATGGCTTTAGAAGCTTCTGATAGGCTAATTGGCATCATTTGAGTGATTTGGAGGTGTACCTGTGGATGTATTTCAGGGCCTACCTTCAAACTCAGTGCCTCTTTGCTTGACATCATGGGAAAATCGAAAAATTGTAGACCTCCACAAGTCTGGTTCATCCTTGGGAGCAATTTCCAAACACCTGAAGGTACCACGTTCATCTGTACAAACAATAGTACGCTAGTATAAACACCATGGGACCACGCAGCTGTCATACCGCTCACGAAGGCGATGCTTTCTGTCTCCTAGAGAGGAACGTACTTTGGTGCGAAAAGTGCAAATCAATCCCAGAACAACAGCAAAGGACGTTGTGAAGATGCAAAAGTATCTATATCCACAGTAAAACGAGTCCTATATCAACATAACCTGAAAGGCCGCTCAGCAAGGAAGAAGCCACTGCTCCAAAACCGCCATAAAAAAAACAGACTACAGTTTACAACTGCACATGGGGACAAAGATCGTACTTTTTGGAGAAATGTCCTCTGGTCTGATGAAACAGAAATAAAACTGTTTGGCCATAATGACCATTGTTATGTTTTGAGGAAAAAGGGGGAGGCTTGCAAGCCAAAGAACACCATCCCAACTGTGAAGCACGGGGTGGCAGCATCATGTTGTGTGGGGGCTTTGCTGCAGGAGGGACTGGTGCACTTCACAAAATAGATGGCAACATGAGGGAGGAAAATTATGTGGATATATTGAAGCAACATCTCAAGACATCAGTCAGGAAGTTAAAGCTTGGTCGCAAATGGGTCTTTCAAATTGAAATTGACTCCAAGCATACTTTCAAAGTTGTGGCAAAATGGCTTAAGGACAGCAAAGTCAAGGTATTGGAGTGGCCATCACAAAGCTCCGACCTCAATCCTATAGAACATTTGTGGGCAGAACGGAAAAAGTGTGTGCGGGCAAGGAGGCCACCTGTCAGGAGGAATGGGCCAAAATCCACCCAACTTATTGAGGGAAGCTTGTGGAAGGCTACCCGAAACGTTTGATCCCAATTTAAATAATTTAAAGGCAATGCTACCAAATACTAATTGAGTGTATGTAAACTTCTGACCCACTGGGAATGTGATGAAAGAAATTTCACATTCTTAAAATTACGTGGTGATCCTGGGGCGGCAGGGTAGCCTAGTGGTTAGAGCGTTGGACGAGTAACCGAAAGGTTGCAAGTTCAAACCCCCGAGCTGACAAGGTACAAATCTGTCGTTCTGCCCCTGAACAGGCAGTTAACCCACTGTTCCTAGGCCATCATTGAAGAATTTGTTCTTAACTGACAGGAAATCTAAATTCCTGTATTGCCAAAATCAATTCGCACTCATTTCTAATTAATTAATGAGTTGTAAGTTCATTAATTATGCATGAAGTAGATTGAGACCAGTCTTAAAAGCCAAAGGTAAACAGTGTTTATTACAAGAGAGTACTAAATGCATACACACATTTCCACAGGTTATAAACTGAAAATGACGTCAGCGTTTTCCAAACGTTCTATTTCACAAGCAGAGGGGCCCCCTAGCTCTTGAGCCTTCGCGTTATCAGCACGAAGTCAAGGCCAGTCAGTATAAATCAACATTCTAGACAATCTGGAGATGGCCCGTTCGCACCACCTGGAAATTTGTACAACTGAATGAACTAAGGAACAGACCTTCATTGTTACTAAACTCCTGACTACATTATATACAATTGGGAAAGGGAGCAAGAGAGAAAATTCACATGTACAGTACATTATAGCATTTGGACTAGTCAGTTCTGATTGGAATGTATACATAATTAGTCATTTCAACCATAATTTCCTCTATCACTTGCCTAGTGAAATAAATGTAAAATTAAAAAATAACTGACCTAAAAGAGGGATTTTTTACTAGGATTAAATGTCAGGAATTGTGAAAAACTGATTTTAAATGTATAAGGTGTATGTAAACTTCCGACTTCAACTGTAGCAGTACACTTGATACAGGACCAGTCAAAAGTTTGGACACACCTACTCATTCAAGGGTTTTTCTTTATTATTATTTTATCAAATGTAGAATAACTATGTGGATGTTGTAACCAAAAAAGTGGTAAACAATTCAAAATATATATATATATATATTTGAGATTCTTCAAAGTAGCCACCCTATGCCTTGATGAAAGCGTTGCACACTTGGCATTCTCTCAACCAGCTTCACCTGGAATGCTTTTTCAACAGTCTTGAAGGAGTTCCCACATATGCTGAGCACTTATTGGCTGCTTTTGCTTCACTCTGCGGTCCAACTCATCCCAAACTATCTCAACTGGTACTGTAATTCACAGATGACTCCCCTTCAAAAACAATGCAACTATCCATGAAGTCGATGCTATTCATCTGGTCAGTCATGCTGACTGCAATCACTCACTAAAAAGCTACATAGTTTAATGCAACTTTATATTCAGATTTGGGAAAATACCAAAAAGGTATTGGTGGCAATGTTTTGTTTTGGTGGTGATTAGAGGTCGACCGATGATTTTCAACACCGATAGCGATTATTGGAGGACCAAAAAAGCAGATACCGATTAATCGGACGATTTTTATTTATTTATTTGTAATAATGACAATTACAACAATTCTGAATGAACACTTATTTTAACTTAATATAATACATCAATAAAATCTATTTAGCCTCAAGTAAATAATGAAACATGTTCAATTTGGTTTAAATAATGCAAAAACAAAGTGTTGGAGAAAGTAAAAGTGCAATATGTGCCATGTAAGAAAGCATTTAAGTTCCTTGCTCAGAACATGAGAACATATGAAAGCTGGTGGTTCCTTTTAACATGAGTCTTCAATATTCCCAGGTAAGAAGTTTTAGGTTGTAGTTATTATAGGAATTATAGGACTATTTCCCTCTATACCATTTGGATTTCATTAACCTTTGACTATTGGATGTTCTTACAGGCACTTTAGTATTGCCAGTGTAACAGTATAGCTTCCGTCCCTCTCCTCGCTCCTCCCTGGGCTCGAACCAGCAACACAAAGACAACAGCCACCATCGAAGCAGCATTACCCATGCAGAGCAAGGGGAACAACTACTAGAAGGCTCAGAGCGAGTGACATTTGAAACGCTATTAGCTCGCTCTAACTAGATAGCACAACGAAGAGCTGCTGGCAAAACGCTCTAAGTTGCTGTTTGAATGAATGTTTACGTGTCTGCTTCTGCCTTCCACCGCTCAGTCAGATACTTAGATATTTGTCAGCTCAGTCAGATTATATGCCATGCAGGACACACTAGATAATATCTAGTAATATAACCATGTGAAGTTAACTAGTGATTATGATTGATTGTTTTTTATAAGATAAGTTTAATGCTAGCTAGCAACTTACCTTGGCTTACTGCATTTGCGTAACAGGCAGTCTCCTTGTGGAGTGCAACGAGAGAGAGGCAGGTCGTTATTGCGTTGGACTAGTTAACTGTAAGGTTGCAAGATTGGTTCCCCCGAGCTGACAAGGTGAACATCTGTCGTTCTGACCCTGAACGTGGCCGTTAACCCACCGTTCCTAGGCCATCATTGAACACATGAATGTGTTCTTAACTGACTTGCCTAGTTAAATAAAGGTATACAAAAATAATTGGGCAAATCGGCGCCCAAAAATACGATTTCCGATTGTTATGAAAACTTGAAATCGGCCTTAATTAATCGGCCATTCCGATTAATCGGTCGACCTCTAGTGGTGATTCTGTCTCTTGGGTTCCTCCTTCTCTCGTGCGCCTCTACTTCTCAAAAAGGAACAATTTAACTCTGAATGTTGCTAGGTTTCTAGTAGGCGCCGTTTTGCACCAAGTTTGGCGTGGATAAAAAGCACGCCCCCTGGACCAGAATTTACCAAGTTGCAACAGTTGTAACTTTGCAGTTTTAGGTCACCCAGATATGAGCCCAGGGCTAGACTCTGCTGGATACTAGATGTTGTTTGTTTACAGTATCCATCTGTGGAAAACTGCCCTAGTTCCTCTGGGAGAGATCGAAGTGCCTTTGGAATGGGGAACACACACACATTCCAGTGGGAATGCAGGACACAAGCTGTTCCCTTCTAAAAATAGGTCTGCGGCCCGTTCGACTCGCTACACAAACACAGACAAACACACCGCTGTTTCAACTTCCAGACCTCAGGTGCTGTACCATGTAATCCTACTGATCAAACAGCATACCTACATACACTACACACATGCACGTATAGACACACACAACTTCCACATGTATGTACACACGAACAAGCGCACACACACACACACCCTTTCCCTCCCTCTGTCCCTGTGTTAAGTCCTGAATGATGGCGTCCAGCTACAACAAGCGTCAGATGAGTCGGATCTACCCTAAAGGAGGCAGGGTGGACTCCAGTAATTACATGCCTCAGATCTTCTGGAACGCAGGCTGCCAGATGGTCTCCCTTAACTACCAGACCCCAGGTACTGTACTGGAACATGTTAATCAAACTGCACATACAGACTCATACATCGATTCACATGACACACACATACACTAATAGATTCACATGGGACACACACATACACTAATAGATTCACATGTGACACACACATACACTAATAGATTCACATGTGACACACACATACACTAATAGATTCACATGTGACACACACACACACTAATAGATTCACATGTGACACACACATACACTAATAGATTCACATGTGACACACACATACACTAATAGATTCACATGTGACACACACATACACTAATAGATTCACATGTGACACACACATACACTAATAGATTCACATGTGACACACACATACACTAATAGATTCACATGTGACACACACATACACTAATAGATTCACATGTGACACACACACATACACTAATAGATTCACATGTGACACACACATACACTAATAGATTCACATGTGACACACACACACTAATAGATTCACATGTGACACACACATACACTAATAGATTCACATGTGACACACACACACACTAATAGATTCACATGTGACACACACATACACTAATAGATTCACATGTGACACACACATACACTAATAGATTCACATGTGACACACACATACACTAATAGATTCACATGTGACACACACATACACTAATAGATTCACATGTGACACACACATACACTAATAGATTCACATGTGACACACACATACACTAATAGATTCACATGTGACACACACATACACTAATAGATTCACATGTGACACACACATACACTAATAGATTCACATGTGACACACACATACACTAATAGATTCACATGTGACACACACATACACTAATAGATTCACATGTGACACACACATACACTAATAGATTCACATGTGACACACACATACACTAATAGATTCACATGTGACACACACATACACTAATAGATTCACATGTGACACACACATACACTAATAGATTCACATGTGACACACACATACAGACTACTTATTATTTGCTGCCTATTCATGATGAGTCATGTTACCCCCTACATGTTACCCCCTACATGTTACCCCCTACATGTTACCCCCTACATGTTACCCCCTACATGTTACCCCCTACATGTTACCCCCTACATGTTACCCCCTACATGTTACCCCCTACATGTTACCCTCACACATCCTCTCTTCCTGTCTCTCTCTCTATATCTCTCTCTCTCACTCTTCCTGTCAATTTCAATTTAAGGAGCTATATTGCAATGGGAAACATGTGTTTACATTACCAAAGCAAGTGAAATGTCATATTATGTTGTAACAGTGGCTCTCTCGCTCTCTTCATCTGTCACACACACACACTGTGAACCCTGTAGTCAGCAGATGCTGCCCCATGTCTGAGGGTGATGGGGTTGGAACATATGGCTCTCTGTGAGTGGGCATGTGTAGGGCTGGAGGGGGTGAGGGTCGGGGGAAAGAGAGAGAGATGGAGGAGAAGATGTCAGTAAGGTGGATGATTCCCCCCTTTTCTCTTCTCTCCCTCTGGGTTGAGCACAGCAACACTGCAGAATATGACTCTTGAATTTTTGAAGAAATCAACATGTCACAAATTAATTTAATCAACCAGAAAAATTTAATCTGTGTGTGTAGGTCTATGTCTGTTGGCATAATGTGTGTGTACGCTTCAAGAAGAGTGTGTGTTCATGTGACTGTGTGTGTGTCTATGATTTCCATTGTAATAACACCTATTCGGACTCTCTCTTGTCTCAGATCTGGCCATGCAGTTGAACCAGGGAAAGTATGAGTACAACGGATCCTGTGGGTTAGTGCTACTGCTCCTCTCTCCATTCCCCATCCTCCTTACATCCCTTTATCTGCCCCTTCCTTTCCGAAAGCTCAACAATTAAAGCGTTTCACATCTCAGAAGTGGTTGCCGGCGGGCTCACTCTGCCACTATCTCATTGATGGGGCTCCCCTCCTTTTATCATCTGTCTCTCCCGCTATTATGCGCTATCTCTCTCCTTTCTCTCTCTGTCTCCCCTATCTCTCCTTTCTCCCCCAATCTTCCTCTGTCCTGGGGCTTTCACTACTAAAGTCAGATAGTTCATATGGGAGGAGATCAGTAATGACAGTAACACCCCTACCTCCTAATGCTCTTCTAATGTGACTTTCACCCTTAACTAATGTCTCTCACACACACACACACACACACACACACACACACACACACACACACACACACACACACACACACACACACACACACACACACACACACACACACACACACACACACACATAGCCAGGTCTCTCCTAATGCACTTCTAATGTGACTTTCAACCCTTAACTAATGTCACACACACACACACACAGGTCTCTCCTAATGCGTCTCCTATCCTAACTCAGCTGGCACACACACACACACACACACACAGGTCTCTCCTAATGCGTCTCCTGTCCTAACTCAGCTGGCACACACACAGGTCTCTCCTAATGTGTCTCCCGTCCTAACTCAGCGGGCACACACACAGGGTGGAATCACAATCATTGTCATCATCATTTGGATTCAAGCTAATTTACAGTGTGAGCAGGAATATAAATTATCTAGCACTAATTATGCTTTTTGTACTGATTGATACAACCACCAATCCATGTATCTTGATATGGAAAATAGTTATGCACCATCTCTACAACACGATTTAGATGTAATTGTTAAAAGAGCTGAAAACACTGTATAAAACATGTATAAACACTATACTAGCACATTACAGAACGTGCTTAGAGCGGCAAACATCAGTAGAAACAATAACAAAACAAACTCCCCACCCCTGTTTCAGTACAAAGCTGAGGGATGGGGAGGAATAGAACCAATCTCAAATTCACAGACACAGCTGTGGATGCAAGGACTGACCATCCATGATATGAAAATTATAGTTTTAACCATGTTTTGAGGCTATACAGTGTTTGTTTAAATTTACTTTGTTTACAAACATTGGAGTAAAACAAACTTATATTTTGGGTTCTGATGGAGTATGTCAGTTGAACTAAGCTCATGAGGCATTTATAAATTATATCCTTCAAAAATCAATGGGTAAATATCATTAATGTATAAGTCCAAAAAAAGATGTAGTAACTGCAGATTACCTCTTTAAACATAGAGTTCGATTTTTTGGGGGCCCTACTGGGCCACCGTCCCTTCTTTCTCTTCCCAGGTATCTGTTGAAGCCAGACTTCATGCGTCGCTCAGACAGGATGTTTGACCCCTTCTCAGAGACACCTGTGGACGGGGTTATTGCTGCTACCTGCAGTGTACAGGTATGAGGTCAGGAGTTCAAAGTTCACAGCACAGAGAGGGAGATGGAGGTACAGTGCCTTGCGAAAGTATTCGGCCCCATTGAACTTTGCGACCTTTTGCCACATTTCAGGCTTCAAACATAAAGATATAAAACTGTATTTTTTTGTGAAGAATCAACAACAAGTGGGACACAATCATGAAGTAGAACGACATTTATTGGATATTTCAAACTTTTTTTAAAAATCAAAAACTGAAAAGTTGGGCGTGCAAAATTATTCAGCCCCCTTAAGTTAATACTTTGTAGCGCCACCTTTTGCTGCGATTACAGCTGTAAGTCGCTTGGGGTATGTCTCTATCAGTTTTGCACATCGAGAGACTGAAATTTCTTCCCATTCCTCCTTGCAAAACAGCTTGAGCTCAGTGAGGTTGGATGGAGAGCATTTGTGAACAGCAGTTTTCAGTTCTTTCCACAGATTCTCGATTGGATTCAGGTCTGGACTTTGCATTGTTGCCAAAAAGTTCAATTTTGGTTTCATCTGACCAGAGCACCTTCTTCCACATGTTTGGTGTGTCTCCCAGGTGGCTTGTGGCAAACTTTAAACACTCTTCTTGCCACTCTTCCATAAAGGCCAGATTTGTGCAATATACGACTGATTGTTGTCCTATGGACAGAGTCTCCCACCTCAGCTGTAGATCTCTGCAGTTCATCCAGAGTGATCATGGGCCTCTTGGCTGCATCTCTGATCAGTCTTCTCCTTGTATGAGCTGAAAGTTTAGAGGGACGGCCAGGTCTTGGTAGATTTGCAGTGGTCTGATACTCCTTCCATTTCAATATTATCGCTTGCACAGTGCTCCTTGGGATGTTTAAAGCTTGGGAAATAGTTTTGTATCCAAATACGGCTTTAAACTTCTTCACAACAGTATCTCGGACTTGCCTGGTGTGTTCCTTGTTCTTCGTGATGCTCTCTGCGCTTTTAACGGACCTCTGAGACTATCACAGTGCAGGTGCATTTATACGGAGACTTGATTACACACAGGTGGATTGTATTTATCATCAGTAGTCATTTAAGTCAACATTGGATCATTCAGAGATCCTCACTGAACTTCTGGAGAGAGTTTGCTGCACTGAAAGTAAAGGGGCTGAATAATTTTGCACGCCCAATGTTTCAGTTTTTGATTTGTTAAAAACGTTTGAAATATCCAATAAATGTCGTTCCACTTCATGATTGTGTCCCACTTGTTGATGATTCTTCACAAAAAAATACAGTTTTATATCTTTATGTTTGAAGCCTGAAATGTGGCAAAAGGTCGCAAAGTTCAAGGGGGCCGAATACTTTCGCAAGGCACTGTAGATGGTTTTTTTTGTAGTGTATCTGCATATGATCACCGTATGAATAAGAAACAAAGAGAGAAAGCAATACAGTTGAAGTCAGAAGTTTACATACACTTAGGTTGGAGTCATTAAAACTTGTTTTATTTCACAAATTTCTTGTTAACAAACTATAGTTTTGGTAAGTCGGTTAGGACATCTACTTTGTGCATGACACAAGTCATTTTTCTAACAATTGTTTTCAAACAGGTTATTTCACTTATAATTCACTGTATCACAATTCCAGTGGGTCAGAAGTTTACATACACTAAATTGACTGTGCCTTTAAACAGCTTGGAAAATTCCAGAAAATTATGTCATGGCTTTAGAAGCTTCTGATAGGCTAATTGACATCATTTGAGTCTATTGGAGGTGTACCTGTGGATGTATTTCAAAGCCTACCTTCAAACTTAGTGCCTCTTTGATTGACATCATGGGAAAACCTAAAGAAAGAAGAGAAGAAAAATGTTTTTGTAGACCTCCGCAAGTCTGGTTCATCCTTGGGAGCAATTTCCAAACGCCTGAAGGTACCACGTTCATCTGTACAAACAATAGTACACAAGTATAAACACCATGGGACCACACAGCCTTCATACCGCTCAGGAAGGAGAAAAGTTCTGTCTCCTAGAGATGAACGTACTTTGATGAGAAAAGTTCAAATCAATCCCAGAACAACAGCAAAGGACCTTGTGAAGATGCTGGAGGAAACAGGTACAAGAGTATCTATATCCACAGTAAAATGAGTCCTATATCGACATAACCTGAAAGGCTGCTCAGCAAGGAAGAAGCCACTGCTCCAAACTCGCCATAAAAAAGCCAGACTACAGTTTGCAACTGCATATGGGGACAAAGATTTTACTTTTTGGAGAAATGTCCTCTGGTCTGATGAAACACAAATAGAACTGTTTGGCCATAATGACCATTATGTTTGGAGGAAAATGGGGGAGGCTTGCAAGCTGAAGAACACCATCCCAACCGTGAAGCACGGGGGTGGCAGCATCATGTTGTGGGGATGCTTTGCTGCAGGAGGGACAGGTGCACTTCACAAAATAGATGGTATCATGAGGATGGAAAATTATGTGGAGATATTGAAGCAACATCTCAAGACATCAGTCAGGAAGTTAAAGCTTGGTCGCAAATGGGTCTTCAAAATGGACAATGACCCCAAACATACTTCCAAAGTTGTGGGAAAATGGATTAAGGACAACAAAGTCAAGGTAATGGAGTGACCATCACAAAGTCCTGACCTCAATCCTATAGAACATTTGTGGGCAGAACTGAAAAAGCGTGTGTCAGCAAGGAGGCCTACAAACCTGACTCAGACCAGCTCTGTCAGGCGGAATGGGCCAGAAATTCACCCAACTTATTGTGGGAAGCTTGTGGAAGGCTACCCGACACATTTGAACCAAGTTAAACAATTTAAATGCAATGCTACCGAATACTAATTGAGTGTATGTAAACTCCTGACCCACTAGGAATGTGATGAAAGAACTCAAAGC
Source organism: Oncorhynchus keta (assembly GCF_023373465.1). Taxonomy (NCBI): domain Eukaryota; kingdom Metazoa; phylum Chordata; class Actinopteri; order Salmoniformes; family Salmonidae; genus Oncorhynchus; species Oncorhynchus keta. Next base: position 29,132,087 of record NC_068428.1, read on the forward strand.
TGAAATAAATCATTCTCTCTACTATTATTCTCACATTTCACATTCTTTCAATAAAGCGGTGATCCTAACTGACCTAAGACAATGATTTTTTTTACTCTGATTAAATGTCAGGAATTGTGAAAAACTGATTTTAAATGTATTTGGCTATGGTGTATGTAAACTTCCGACTTCAACTGTACATGTGCTGAGAAGATGGGAAACCTGAAGCTCACTTGTGTGAAGTTAACTATTTTACAACTTAATGTTAGATGGTTCCTCACCATGAAAGTAGTCTATAGGCCAGGACAAAATGTACATCTGTGGTCCAGTTTTCTTTAAACAGCCATTACAAACTTCAGCTAACTTTAGCCACCGTTAGCTAAAAATCCATGTCAGTGATGTGAGCATATTACAAAAAATGATGTCCAATCATTTGGCCATTTTCCAAAAAGTTGTATTATATTGTATTTAATTGTTGTTTGACTGGATGTGTATGTTCTCAGGTGTTTTCTGGTCAGTTCCTGTCTGATAAGAAGATTGGGACCTACGTAGAGGTGGACATGTATGGGTTGCCCACGGATACCATCCGCAAAGAGTTCCGCACCCGCATGGTGATGAACAACGGCCTGAACCCCGCCTACAACGAAGAACCTTTCGTCTTCAGGAAGGTACAGAGGAGAGGAGAGAGGGAGGGATGGAAGGAGGAGAGGACATAGATGTAGATGGGAGGGAGGAGGAAAGAGGGATGGGATAGTATATGATATGAAGGGAATAGGAGGAGATTGGAGTAGGAGAGAGAAATGGAAGAGCGGGAGAGATATTAGACAGGAGAGACTGGAGAAATGGCTGAATGTAGAGAAGAAGACAGGAGAAGAAAATGTAGAAGGGGAGAACACTAGAAAGGTATAGGAAATGGAATAGAAAAGAATGGAAGGGAAATGGAACAGTTCATACAATGCTGCATTGGTTGTTTACTGGTAGGTATTGGAGTTTAACAGCTTAGGGAGTAGCAAAGGGAAGGAGGGGTGAGTTGGAGGGGATTGATGTCCCTGTGGTACTTAGAACTACTCCGTGTGTCTGCAGAGAAAGACAGGAGAGGAGAGGAGAGGGGGAGAAGGCATAGAGGGAAGAGCGGAGAGGAGAGGGGGAGAAGGCATGGAGGGAAGAGCGGAGAGGAGAGGGGGAGAAGGCATGGAGGGAAGAGCGGAGAGGAGAGGGGGAGAAGGCATGGAGGGAAGAGCGGAGAGGAGAGGGGGAGAAGGCATAGAGGGAAGAGCGGAGAGGAGAGGGGGAGAAGGCATGGAGGGAAGAGCGGAGAGGAGAGGGGGAGAAGGCATGGAGGGAAGAGCGGAGAGGAGAGGGGGAGGGGGAGAAGGCATGGAGGGAAGAGCGGAGAGGAGAGGGGGAGAAGGCATGGAGGGAAGAGCGGAGAGGGAGGGGAGAAGGCATGGAGGGAAGAGAGGGAGAGGGGGAGAAGGCATGGAGGGAAGAGCGGAGAGGGGGGGAGGGCATAGAGGGAAGGCATGGAGGGGGGAGAGGCATGGAGGGAGGGGGAGAGGGGGGGGAGAAGGCATGGAGGGAAGAGAGGAGAGGGGGGGGAGAAGGCATGGAGGGAAGAGCGGAGAGGAGAGGGGGAGAAGGCATGGAGGGAAGAGAGCAGGGGGAGAAGGCATGGAGGGAAGGAGGAGGGGGAGGGGGAGAGGCATGGAGGGAAGAGCGGAGAGGAGAGGGGGAGAAGGCATGGAGGGAAGAGCGGAGAGGAGAGGGGGAGAAGGCATAGAGGGAAGAGAGGAGAGGGAGAGAAGGCATGGAGGGAAGAGCGGAGAGGAGAGGGGGAGAAGGCATAGAGGGAAGAGAGGAGAGGGAGAGAAGGCATGGAGGGAAGAGCGGAGAGGGGAGGAAGGCATAGAGGGAAGAGGGGGGAGAAGGCATGGAGGGAAGGGGAAGGAGAAGGAGGGAAGAGGGAGAGAAGGCATGGAGGGAAGAGCGGAGAGGAGAGGGGGAGAAGGCATAGAGGGAAGAGAGGAGAGGGAGAGAAGGCATGGAGGAAAGAGAGAAAGGGGATAACAGATGTATAGCATGAGAGAGAGAAGGCAAGACAAAGAGAAGAAAGAGAACAAATAGAGGAAGAGAAGATTAGAGACAGAATGGGGATGAGAGGAAGAGAAGAAAGGATTAGGTTGAAGGATAGAACCAGAGAGAAAGAGTACAATATCTGGAGATAGCGAAGAAACCAAGGGAGAATAAAGGAGAGGGGTAGAGTAGAAAGGTAGAAAATAAAAGGAGAGATGTGGAGAGGGGGAAGGACCTTGAGAACAAATAGAAAAAGAGGAGATGGGGTAGAGAGAATGGAAAGAGAAGGAGGGATGTGGGGCAGAGACTGGGTGTGTGTGGGGAGGGGGGGTGTGTGTGTGTGACTCCAACTCCAACACACATCATCAGTCACAGCCTGCTGCCTCAGTGCTGCTGGACACACGCACACACACACACACACACACACACACACACACACACACACACACACACACACACACACACACACACACACACACACACACACACATACATACAGCTCCATTCCCTGGACACACAAACATACGTATTGCGCACACGCACACACACACACACACACAAAGCTCCTCTCCCTGGATGTGTGAATGTGTGCTTGCTGATGAGTTAATGGTTCTGTAATGGCCTTGTATATGGGCTAATGTTCGAAACAGATAGTGGAGAGCCTAGCTACAGTCTATTATCATCACTGCTGGGTATATGCTACTGTCATCACTGCTGGGTATATGCTACCGTCATCACTGCTGTGTATATGCTACTGTCATCACTGCTGGGCATATGCTACTGTCATCACTGCTGTGTATATGCTACTGTCATCACTGCTGTGTATATGCTACTGTCATCACTGCTGGGTATATGCTACTGTCATCACTGCTGGGTATATGCTATTGTCATCACTGCTGGTCATATGCTATTATCATCACTGCTGGGTATATGCTACTGTCATCACTGCTGGGTATATGCTATATGCTACTGTCATCACTGCTGGTATATGTATATCACTGCTGGGTATATGCTACTGTCATCACTGCTGGGTATATGCATTATCATCACTGCTGGGTATATGCTACTGTCATCACTGCTGGGTATATCACTGCTGGGCATATGCTACTGTCATCACTGCTGTGTATATGCATCACTGCTGTGTATATGCTACTGTCATCACTGCTGGGTATATGCTACTGTCATCACTGCTGTGTATATGCTACTGTCATCACTGCTGGGCATATGCTACTGTCATCACTGCTGGGCTGCTACTGTCATCACTGCTGGGTATATGCTACTGTCATCACTGCTGGGTATATGCTGTGTATATGCTACTGTCATCACTGCTGGGTATATGCTACTGTCATCACTGCTGGGTATATGCTACTTCATCATCACTGCATGCTGGGTATATGCTACTATCATCACTGCTGGGTATATGCTACTGCTCACTCATCACTGCTGTGTATATGCTACTGTCATCACTGCTGGGCATATGCTACTGTCATCACTGCTGTGTATATGCTACTGTCATCACTGCTGGGTATATGCTACTGTCATCACTGCTGGGTATATGCTACTGTCATCACTGGTGGGTATATGCTACTGTCATCACTGCTGGGTATATGCTACTGTCATCACTGCTGGGTATATGCTACTGTCATCACTGCTGGGTATATGCTACTGTCATCACTGCTGGGTATATGCTATTGTCATCACTGCTGGTCATATGCTATTGTCATCACTGCTGGGTATATGCTACTGTCATCACTGCTGGGTATATGCTACTGTCATCACTGCTGGGTATATGCTACTGTCATCACTGCTGTGTATATGCTACTGTCATCACTGCTGGGTATATGCTACTGTCATCACTGCTGGGTATATGCTATTATCATCACTGCTGGGTATATGCTACTGTCATCACTGCTGGGTATATGCTACTGTCATCACTGCTGGGTATATGCTACTGTCATCACTGCTGGGTATATGCTATTATCATCACTGCTGGGTATATGCTACTGTCATCACTGCTGTGTATATGCTACTGTCATCACTGCTGGGTATATGCTATTATCATCACTGCTGTGTATATGCTACTGTCATCACTGCTGGGTATATGCTACTGTCATCACTGCTGGGTATATGCTATTATCATCACTGCTGGGCATATGCTATTATCATCACTGCTGGGTATATGCTACTGTCATCACTGCTGGGTATATGCTACTGTCATCACTGCTGGGTATATGCTATTATCATCACTGCTGGGTATATGCTACTGTCATCACTGCTGGGTATATGCTACTGTCATCACTGCTGGGTATATGCTATTATCATCACTGCTGGGCATATGCTATTATCATCACTGCTGGGTATATGCTACTGTCATCACTGCTGGGTATATGCTACTGTCATCACTGCTGGGTATATGCTACTGTCATCACTGCTGGGTATATGCTATTATCATCATTGCTGGGTATATGCTACTGTCATCACTGCTGGGTATATGCTATTATCATCACTGCTGGGTATATGCTACTGTCATCACTGCTGGGTATATGCTACTGTCATCACTGCTGGGTATATGCTACTGTCATCACTGCTGGGTATATGCTACTGTCATCACTGCTGGGTATATGCTATTATCATCACTGCTGGGCATATGCTACTGTCATCACTGCTGGGTATATGCTACTGTCATCACTGCTGGGTATATGCTATTATCATCACTGCTGGGAATATGCTACTGTCATCACTGCTGGGTATATGCTACTGTCATCACTGCTGGGTATATGCTACTGTCATCACTGCTGTGTATATGCCACTGTCATCACTGCTGGGTATATGCTACTGTCATCACTGCTGTGTATATGCTACTGTCATCACTGCTGGGTATATGCTACTGTCATCACTGCTGGGTATATGCTACTGTCATCACTGCTGAGTATATGCTACTGTCATCACTGCTGGGTATATGCTACTGTCATCACTGCTGGGTATATGCTACTGTCATCACTGCTGGGTATATGCTACTGTCATCACTGCTGGGTATATACTATTGTCATCAAGGTAAATGCTACTGTCACTGAAAAGGGTATGAATCTTAACTCTGTTTCCTATTTCTCTCTCTGTCTTTCGCTCTCATCCCTCTCTCTCTCTATCTTTCTCACTCTCTGTCCCTCCCTCCCTCTCTCTCTTACAGGTGATTCTGCCAGACCTGGCTGTGCTGCGTCTAGCTGTGTATGATGACAATAATAAGCTGATAGGTCAGAGGATTCTACCATTGGAGGGTCTACAGGCAGGATACAGACACATCTCTTTACGCAACGAAGGGAACAAGCCTCTGTCTTTACCCACCATTTTCTGTAACATAGTGCTTAAGACCTACGTACCCGAAGGCTTCGGAGGTGAGGAGACACACTGACACACACACACACACACTCGCCACACACACTCGCTCCCTTGCAAATACACAGTTGTACTTTCTCTTCAGAATTGTAGGTTAGGGGCAGCAGAAGGTGTGTGTGTGTGTGTGTGTGTGTGTGTGTGTGTGTGTGTGTGTGTGTGTGTGTGTGTGTGTGTGTGTGTGTGTGTGTGTGTGTGTGTGTGTGTGTGTGTGTGTGTGTGTGTGTGTGTGTGTGTGTGTGTGTGTGTGTGTGTGTGTGGTGTGTGTACCCCTATTGGTCTACGGATGTGTGCTACTGAACTCTTTATTATTCACTCATAAACACTTGAGTTTGGAGACTAGGGTTGCAACATTTTGGGGAATGTTCGGAGGTGGAAACTTTCTGTGGGTATTAACGGGAATATATGGGAATTAACAAAAAAAATATACAAATGAATATTCATTTAAATGTAGATGTTTTTTGCATTGGATATATTTACCATATCATACGGAGACAGAAACATAAACATTTTATCTTATCATATGTAGACATAATTGCAAATGATTAAATCCTTCCAATATACATTTTAAAAACAATTTAGTTACGAATTAAACTTTAATTAAATGAGTTGACTCTTCACATGGGATGATTTCACTGAACAACAAAAGAAATGGAATATGGAAAGATCCCCGATGATCCATCACATCACATCTGTAAAATGATAGTCTAGAAACTAAAGCTTTGGTTGTCTTCCTCTCAGGGTTCCATGTCTCCTCCCTGGACCTCCTCAATGTCCACCTCTTGAACATCAGACTCTGAGGCCTCATCTTCACTGTCACTTTCCAACCTTGTTGAGGATGGCTCATTGTCAGGCTCTAAAAGCCTCAGATTTGCCTGAATGGCCACCAATGTTTCAACCCTTGTACTGGTCAGCCTGTTGTGTGCTTTGGTGTGTGTGTTACCAAACCAGTTGCACTCTGAGGCGGCTGATGTTGGTGGGATTTAGAGGATGATGGACTGTTCTGCCTTATTATTATTCGACCATGCTGGTAATTAATGAACATTTGAACATCTTGGCCATGTTCTGTTATAATCTCCACCCGGCACAGCCAGAAGAGGACTGGCCACCCCACATAGTCTGGTTCCTCTCTAGGTTTCTTCCTAGGTTTTGGCCTTTCTAGGGAGTTTTTCCTAGCCACCGTGCTTCTACACCTGCATTGCTTGCTGTTTGGGGTTTTAGGCTGGGTTTCTGTACAGCACTTTGACATATCAGCTGATGTAAGAAGGGCTATATAAATACATTTGATTTGATGGAGGCAACAGGGGGAAGAGCCTCAGATCCACAGAGTCCCTTAAACCAGGTGGCTGATGAGATATGTTGGCACGACTGCAATATTGCATCTCTATCCCAAAGCCCTTGCTTGGAAGTGTACTTCGCCAGACTGCCAAGAACCTTGCCCTCATCCAGGCCAAGGTGGTGAGACACAGTAGTGATGACACCATAGGCCTTGTTGATCTCTGCACCAGACAGGATGCTCTTGCCAGCATACTTGGGGTCCAACATGTATGCTGCGGCGTGTATGGGCTTCAGGCAGAAGTCTTCATGCTTTTTGATGTATTTCAGAACTGCAGTTTCCTCTGCTTGGAGCAACAGTGAAGTGGGCAGGGCAGTACGTATTTCTTCTCTTACATCTGCAAGCAGAGTCTGAACATCAGACAGGATGTCTCTCTCAATCCATGCAATGGCTACTGCTATAGCTTTCAGGAGTTTCAGGCTGCCCACCACTCTCTCCCAAAATACATCATCCAGGATTGTCCTCTTGATGGGGCTATCCATATCGGCAGACTGTGATATGGCCATATCTTGGAGAGACTCCTTCTCCTCCAGGAGACTGTCAAACATGATGACAACACCACCCCAACGGGTGTTGCTGGGCAGCTTCAATGTGCTGCTCTTATTCTTCTCACTTTGCTTGGTGAGGTAGATTGCTGCTATAACTTGATGACCCTTCACATACCTAACCATTTATTTGGCTCTCTTGTAGAGTGTGTCCACTGTTTTCAGTACCATGATGTCCTTGAGGAGCAGATTCAATGCATGAGCAGCACAGCCAATGGGTGTGATGTGAGGGTAGGACTCCTCCACTTTAGACCAAGCAGCCTTCATGTTCACCACTGTCACCAGTGCAAATACATTCTGTGGTCCAAGGTCATTGATGACTGCCTTTGGCTCATCTGCAATGTAGGGACCGGTGTGTCTGTTGTCCATTGTGTCTGTGCTCTTGTAGAATACTGGTTGAGAGGTGGAGATGATGTAGTTCATTATTCCTTGCCCACGAACATTCGATTACCCATCGGAGGTTATTGCAATACAGTCTGCTTTCTCTATGATTTGCTTGACCTTCACTTGAACTCTGCATCCAGCAAATGAGTAGATAAGTAGTCTGGTTGGAGGGGTGTATGCTGGGAGAAGAACGTTCAGAAATCTCTTCCAATACACATTGCCTGAGAGCATCAGAGGTGAACCAGTTGCATACAGAGCTCGAGCAAGACATTCATCAGCATTTCTCTGACTACGTTCCTCCATTGAGTAAAAAAAGCATCTGAATCCAGGAGGACCATGAGCTATCGATAAGGTGTCTGATTCATCAAGAGGTTGCTTGTTGTGAGCGCTGAAGGAACTGTTTGCACTTGGCCAGATGATTCTGCATCTTTGTTGCGTCCATTCACATATGATTTGGCACAGTATTTGCAAATGTACACAGCTTGTCCTTCTAAATGTCTCCACAGATCAGATATTGCCCGTGGCATTTTCCTCTAAAGATTAGAAAACAATTTGTTTAAAAAAAAAAAATCTATGTACAGATGAATAGTTAAGCAGTTAGATTAAACAATTGCTTTGTAAAATAAATGTTTTAAAATGAAACATGTATGGAAACAGGTGAATTAACACTCCTCAGTTAGCAGTCTCAAGCAAGCGAAAACCCACATGGTAGCAAAAACTAACTAGCAAAAATTGTTAACAAGTTAGAAATGATTTAAACACACTTTGCTATAGGCTACTATTTACTAGTTAACAAAAAATAAAGTACGTCGTTTAAAATATATTCACCTCACGCAGTATTGTAATCAAAACTTACCAGAAAGCATGTAGTCCTTGGCTCAGGCAGTGTGGTAGTGTGGGCTCTATAGCATCTCATTAGTGTGCAAGATCTTGAGAATCAGCTGTACATGTGATGGAAGAATGCACTGTGCATGCAGAGGGTTGCAATTCCATTGAATTGGGGATAGTTTAACCAAAATATGCCACAAGACGTAGAATTGCCTTATGTGTATCCCACAAAAAAAGGTTCACTGTTATAAGCTAACTTTTTTGATGAATTTTAGAAAAATTCCCGGGCTTAACTGCCCATGGAAAAAAATTCGGAAATATTCTGGAAATGCATCGGAAAGTTTCCGACCCTTTGCAACCCTAGTGGAGACCGTGTGTGTGTGTGTGTGTGTGTGTGTGTGTGTGTGTGTGTGTGTGTGTGTGTGTGTGTGTGTGTGTGTGTGTGTGTGTGTGTGTGTGTGTGTGTGTGTGTGTGTGTGTGTGTGAAGAGCTGGAAACGTGTGCTTGCGTTGTCCCTTTCTCAGCTGGTCTTTTGTCTTTCTCTTTCATACCACACACACACACACACACGGTACAATTTACATCTCCGTTAAATTGATTCATAGTAGATACTGAAGTGGATGCAGAAGGCTCTGGGGAGAGGGAAGGAGATGAGAGGGAGGACAGAAGAGGAAAGAAGAGAAGGAGGTGAATAGAGGAGAATTTGAGGAGAGGAAGAGAAGAAGAAAGAGGGAGATTAATTATTATATTTATACATTTTTGTGGGTGCTTATATTTGTCCTATGAACATGTGTGTATTAATACGCATGTATGAATTGTAAATTTGTTTACATCCCACTCTCCCTGGGACACCCTCGGGGGAGTGGGTCACGGCCAGGTTCTGAAGAGGATGACAAGAGACAGTTAACTGTCCCTCCCTCCTTCCGTCCCTCCGTTCAGGGTGTGCTGCCCTACAGTGTATTCTACATCAGAAGTAATGACACAGAGCAAATGAGGATGGTAGCAGAGCAAGTGTAATAGCCACTTATAGAGAGACACAAACATGGAGATACACAACATATTTGACTAGTCCTTAAGCCAAGCCAAGGCAATCATTATGATGATAACCCATAAGCAGTGTTGAAAGGCTGTGTGAATGTTTCAAATCCAAATAATGGGAGCATCATTCTCTGTCTTTTGCAGGAGGCTTTCATATTATCTACTCAAATATATACAGATGTAGGATTTTAATTTGATCACCCTGTTGCAGGAGAATTGCAATGCAGGAAATGTAGAACTTGTAGTGTATTTCAGGTTTAAAGTATTTTAAGTTTTTAATTTCCAATTTGAAATTTCAGACTTGATTTTCCCATATCAAATATTTATCAACACATATAAAAAAAGTTATTTTCCTACTGTGAGAAACTGGCTCAAATTAAGATCCTACATATGTACCTGCTTAATTTCATTCAATAGAATGTTGCTACTGCAGTAGAACGTTGTCATCTTTGCTTGTCTTTCTGTATAATGACTGTGTTTAGACTGCAAATAACGATGGAACCTCAAGTACATCAAATATGACAATACATTACATTGAAGTTCCACCACTCCATTCCCGTCCAGTTCAGTGTATTGATTAATGTCCTGTCTTCTCTCTAGCCATCGTGGACGCCCTGTCAGACCCCAAAAAGTTCCTGTCCATAGCAGAGAAAAGAGCGGACCAGATGAGAGCTCTGGGGATTGAAACGGTACATGTAACATACTGTATGTGTTGTAGCCAACTGGTCTATTGTGTGTTGGAGTTGGCTACAGCACGTACATTACCGGTCCAAAGTTTTACAACACCGACTCATTCAAGGGTTTTTCTTTATTTTTACTATTTTCTACATTTTAGAATAATAGTGAAGACATCAAAACTATGAAATAACACATATGGAATCACGTAGTAATCGTGTAGTGTTAAACTAAATTAAATATATTTTGTATTTGAGGTTCTTCAAAGTAGCCACCCTTTGCCTTTCATGACAACTTTGCACACTATTGGCATTCTCTCAACCAACTTCTCCTGGAATGGTTTTCCAACAGTCTTGAAGGAGTTCCCACATATGCTCAGCACTTGTTGGCTGCTTTTCCTTCACTTTGTGGCCCGACTCATCCCAAACCATCTCAATTTGGTTGAGGTCAGGCGATTGTGGAGGCCAGGTCATCTGATGTAGCACTCCATCACTCTCCTCCTTGGTCAACTAGCCCTTACACAGCCTGGAGGTGTGTTTTGGGTCATTGTCCTGTTGAAAAACAAATTATAGCCCCACTAAGCCTAAACCAGATAGAATGATGTATCGCTGCAGAATGCTGTGGTTGCCATGCGTGTTAAGTGTGCCTTGAATTCTAAATAAATCACAGACAGTGTCACCAGCAAAGCACCCCCACACCATAACACCTCCTCCTCCATGCTTTATGGTGGGAAATACACATGCGGAGATCATCCGTTCACCCACACAGCGTCTCACAAAAACATGGCGGTTGGAACCAAAAATCTAAAATTTGGACTCCAGACCAAAGGACAAATTTCCACCGGTCTGATGTCCATTGCTCGTGTTTCTTGGCCCAAGCAAATCTCTTATTATTATTGGTGTCCTTTAGTAGTGGTTTCTTTGCAGCAATTAGATCATGAAGGCCTGTTTCACACAGTCTCCTCTGAACAATGTTGAGATGTCTGTTACTTGAACTGTGAAGCATTTATCCTCTGCATCCTCTGTCCACCTCTGAATTTGAGGGTTTTCGAGCATGAACCGCCTTCCCCAGATCTGTGCATGAACCGCCTTAAGGTCACGCCACAGCATCTCAATCGGATTCAAGTCCGGACTTTGACTAGGCCACTCCAAAACCTTCATTTTGTTTTTTAAGCCATTCAGAGGTGGACTTGCTGGTGTGTTTTTGATCATTGTCCTGCTGCAGAACCCAAGTGCGATTCAGCTTGAGGTCACAAACTAATGGCCGGACATTCTCCTTCAGGATTTTTTTGTTAGAGAGCAGAATTCATGGTTCCATAAATCACAGCAAGTCGTCCAGGTCCTGAAGCAGCAAAGCAGCCCCAGACCATCTCACTACCACCACCATATTTGACTGTTGGTATGATGTTCTGTTTCTGAAATGCTGTGTTACTTTTACGCCAGATATAACGTGACGCACACCTTCCAAAAGTTCAACTTTTGTCTCGTCAGTCCACAGAATATTTCCTTGGGGATCAGCAAGATGTTTTTTGCCAAAATTGAGAGGAGTGATTTCTTGATTCAACAGGCCTGGCAGTAATCAGGCCTGGGTGTGGCTAGTGAAATTGAACTCAGCTTTCCAAAAAAATTGATTAACCCCAGTAAATTCATGATTTAACAAGGGGGGCAATTATTTTGTCACATAGGGTCATGAAGGTTTGGATAGCTTTCTTCCCTTAATAAATATCATTGTCACTTGAAAACTGCATTTTGTGTTTACTTGGGTTATCTTTGTGTAATAGTCAAATTTGTTTGATGATCTGAAACATTTAAGTGTGACAAATGTGCAAGAAAATAAGAAATCAGGAAGGGGAAAACAGTTTTTCACAGCACTGTATGTCCATGTAGGTAGGGGTAAAGGTGACTAGGCAATCAGGGTAGATAATAAACTGTATCAGCAGCGTATGTAGTGTGTGTGTGTTTTGTGGGTGTTTGTTTTATGGGTGTGAGGGTATGTAGTGTGTGTGTGTGTGTTTGTTGTTCTCATCACAGTATAGGATAAGGTTGAAGATGAGTTGCTTTGGCTACTGGTTTAGTAGTCTTAGTAGCTATCTACACTCTTAGAAAAAAGGATTCCAAAATGGTTCTTCGGCTGTCCCCTTTTTGGTTCTAGGTAGAACCATTTTGGGTTCTTCAAAGAGTTCTCCTATGGTGACAGCTTAAGAACTGTTTTAGGTTCTAAATACACATTTTTTTGTCCCTGAGTAGTAAAATGTGCTTTGTGATGGGTAGGAGAAACTACAAAAATCACTGTCCCTCCATCTTTATGGAAATGCAGTAATGATTGAAAAGTGCGTGAGAAAGATTTCTGTCCATAGACCTGAAACGCCCTCCTCTCTTCCTGTCTCTCTCTTTCTCTTTTCTCTCCCTCTCTCCAGAGCGACATAGCAGATGTGCCAAATGAGAGTTCGAAGAATGACAAGAAAGGGAAGGTAAACGCCAACGTGAAGACCAACTTGACGCCACAGACCAGCTCAGACCCGGCTCAGTCTTCTACTTCTGCCCAGAACAACACCACTGACACCAAGAAGGGTACGACACACACACACACACACACACACACACACACACACACACACACACACACACACACACACACACACACACACACACACACACACACACACACACACACACACACACACACACACACACACACACACACACACACTAACACACACAGACCAGTTCGGAGCTGGTCTAGACCTCTACAGTACATCACACATCTCACTCACATTGACACAATTGAGCTGTTTTTCCATTTCTGTCTTTGTAGATATAAATGCACTGGTGCCTCATGTGAATATTGATGACTTGAAACAGATGAAGGTGAGGCATAGGTTACAGTTACCCTGATTGTTACTACTGACCCCTAATATCTGACCCCTACCACCTATATCCTGCTGATACAACTGACCCCTAAAATCTGACCCCTACCATCTATATCCTGCTGATACCACTGACCCCTAATATCTGACCCCTACCATCTATATACTGCTGACCCCTGATATCTGACCCCTACCACCTATATCCTGCTGATACTACTGACCCCTAAAACCTGACCCCTACCATCTATATACTGCTGACCCCTGATATCTGACCCTTACCACCTATATACTGCTGATACTACTGACCCCTAATATCTGACCCCTACCATCTATATACTACTGACCCCTAATATCTGACCCCTACCACCTATATACTGCTGATACTACTGACCCCTAATATCTGACCCCTACCATCTATATACTACTGACCCCTAATATCTGACCCCTACCACCTATATACTACTGACCCCTAATATCTGACCCCTACCACCTATATACTACTGACCCCTAATATCTGACCCCTACCACCTATATCCTGCTGACCCCTAATATCTGACCCCTACCACCTATATACTACTGACCCCTAATATCTGACCCCTACCACCTATATCCTGCTGACCCCTAATATCTGACCCCTACCACCTATATACTGCTGACCCCTGATATCTGACCCCTACCATCTCTATCCTGCTGATTCAGCTGACCCCTGATATTTGACCCCTACCATCTAGTTTACTCCTAACTAGAACCTTAACAGTTCCCCTATTCCCTATTATAGCTTTATTATCTGGTAAATGTATTCACCAACATCATAAAACATGATCATGTTTTTATATAATTTGTTTATTTATCAGTATCAATAATATTTAACATCAGTCAGATGTTTCCTGTAGCACAAACAGAGGGTTGGTGCAGCACTGACATTCCTCAAACAGGCTTTGTCTAGTGTCTTTGAGCTTGCTGTCCTTAGTGAATTAAATCTGTTTTCAGTAATCTGTCTTTCCTCTCGCCAGACGTACCTTAAACTGATTAAAAAGCAGCAGAAAGAGCTGAACTTTTTAAAGAAGAAGCACGCAAAGGTGGGTTGATGTTTTAGACTGCCCGTACAGGTCCCAGAGCTGACACAGTACAGATCATTCATCCTGATGTCCACACACTGGAGGTCTCTCCTTTCATCATTCAGTGTTGTCTGAGCCCCACACACACACACACACACACACACACACACACACACACACACACACACACACACACACACACTTGAGTGCATCCTGTAACCTAAGGTGTTTGTCTTTGATCTCACCAGAGAGTGGATAGACAGAAATTAGACTTGCTAAGATGACCCCCCACACACACATGCATACACGCAAGCACACAGACACACACACTCACAGTAGCTAGACTTCAGTCACTAACACCATGTCTTTATGAAATCCCTTCTTACGTAACAACCTGTTTGTATACTAAAGAGAGGATCTCTTGTAGGGTTGATCATAGCAACCTCCTGCTCTCTTTTCCTGTTGCTTAACAGTTATGACAGTCAGCCAGATGTGTCCACTAGCCAGGGGTTTAACCATTTCCACTAATGTTTTGTTAGTGTAAGTTCTCAGCTATATGGTCTGGCTGTAATGGTAAATGACTTGTTTAGGAAAGGTTAGACCAAGCTATCTTAAGCTGTCTCTATCTCTGCAATAGTATCTCACTGTAAAGCAGTTGTGACTTGGTATCCTCAGTAATTTGTTGTGTTCTGTTTCAGGACCGCACCATCATGCAGAAGTGCCACTGCACCCAGGTGGACAAGATGATTTCTCAGCACGACAAGGAGAAGCTGACACAGGACAAACTGCTGGAGAAGGCCATCAAGAAACGAGGGTAAATATCAGGACATGTAGATCATTCATTCAAGCAAATAGTCAATCAATCAATTATGACATGTTGAAATAAACATTCAACATGAACATGTATTATCGTATACCTGGCATCTGGACACAGCCATTGGATGTATGAAATGAAAGTTCGTTCCTGTCTCCACCTAGCTAAGAAATGCCTTTCTGTCGCCCCACAGAGAAAACAACTGTCTGGAGTTGAAGAAGGAGACTGAGAGTAACGTGGAGAAACTGAACACTGACCACAAAGCTAAGGTAACCTTCAGTTCACAGTCACCGCCCCTCTGTCATCAGAAGGAGATAGATTGTCTTTGTCGAACTGAATTCTAAGAGTAGAAACGGGGACTCCTGCAGTTGAATAACAGCAGCTCAGCACATTAAGGAGTGGTTAGTGATGATATAGTGTTTGATGTTTAAGTGTGTAGTGTGTATGCTGTGCCCTTCAGGTGAAGGACATTACAACCCAGCACACTAATGAGTGGTCAGAGATGATATACAGTTTAGTGTAATGTAATATTGTGTATCCTGTGCCCTTCAGGTGAAGGACATTACAGCCCAGCACACTAAGGAGTGGTCAGAGATGATCAACTCCCACAGCAGTGTAGAGCAGGATATGAAGGACATCCACGTGGTCCAGCAGTGTGAACAGCTCAAGAAACTACTGAGTGGAGTCCAGGAACAACAGACTCTTTCGCTCAAATTGATTCACGAACGGTGAGAGAGAGAGATGCACACACATACATTAGGTCAGGGCTCTCTAACCCTGTTCCTGGAGAGATACCCTCCTTTACGTTTTCACCTAGGTTGGGCCAAGCTGGAGGGTAGCGCTCCAGAAAAGCGACAGGAGAGTAGCTCTCCAGAAAAGCTACAGGAGGGTAGCTCTCCAGAAAAGCTACAGGAGGGTAGCTCTCCAGAAAAGCTACAGGAGGGTAGCTCTCCAGAAAAGCTACAGGAGGGTTGGAGAGCCAGAAGCAGAGTTGGAGAGCCATGAAGTAGGGTTGGAGAGCCATGAAGTAGGGTTGGAGAGCCATGGAGTAGGGTTGGAGAGCCATGGAGTAGACCCTACAGTTCAAACTTAAAGAGGAACTGACAAAACAGCTGACCATACAGCTCAAACTGAAAATCCAGAGTTATTCCTTGGGACATGATGTGTACTATAGTTCTGATGTCTCTGAGGTCCCTAGGACACCCGATATAGTCTAACCATCTTGGCTACTGTGAGCTGTGGGTTTGTCCTGCCAGGTATATGTGACTTGATGAGGTTTCTTACCAGGCTGTTTTTTGTCCCCTCCCCTCAGGCAGAGCAAGGAGATGCGGGCCAACCAGGCCAAGACCTCCATGGAGAACAGCAAGGCCATCAGCCAGGACAAGACCATCAAAAACAAGGCAGAGAGGGAAAGGTGGGTCACACTGCCCCGCTCGCTAATCACCAACTGACTTTGACTGCATGGAGAACATGGGTTATGTCAGGATGTATATACCCTGAGTATATCAAATATTATGAACACTTTCCATGACATAGACTGACCAGGTGAGTCCAGGAGAAAGCTATGATCCCTTGTTGATGTCACTTGTTAAATCCACTTCAATTAGTGTAGATGAAGGGGAGGAGACAGGTTACAGAAGGATTTTTAAGCCTTGAGAGAATTTAGACATGGATTGTGTATGTGTGCTATTCAGAGGATGAATGGGCAAAACAGAATATTAAGTGCCAGGCAGACCGGTTTGTTTCAAGAACCGCAACGCTGCTGAGTTTTTCAGGTTACATAGTTCCCAGTGAATTAAGAGTGGTCCACCACCCAAAGGACATCCATCCAACTTGTCACAACTGTGGGAAGCATTGGTGTCAACATGGGCAATCATCCCTGTGGAACGCTTTCAACACCTTGTAGAGTCCATGCCCCGACAAATTGAGGCTGTTCTGAGGGCAGAATGGGGTGGTGTACCTCAATACAAGAAAGGTGTTGTTAATGTTTGGTGTACTCGGTGTAGACTTGAGTATTTAGGTCCCCTATGAACACGCCTTAAACTGTGTCTGTACTCGTATAATCTTAGAATCTCTTCCTTCTCGTTCTCTTCACAGGAGAGTTAGAGAGTTGAACAGCAGCAACACCAAAAAGTTCCTGGAAGAAAGGAAAAGGGTTAGTGTTCTATCTTCTACTAATTCTAGTGCTGTGATGATGCTGTTGAGGTGAATCAACTAGCGCCTGAGCCTTGAAATGGTTTGCTTAGCTGATACATTTGGTGTTAAATTAAATGACTCTTTCTCCTCCCTCCATCTTTGTCCCCTCTGTCTTTCTCCTCCATATTTCTCCTCCCTCCATCTTTCTCCCCTCTTTCTCCTCCATATTTCTCCTCCCTCCACTCTTTCTCCTCCATATTTCTCCTCCCTCCATCTTTCTCCCCTCTCTTTCTCCTCCATATTTCTCCCCTCTCTTTCTCCCTTCTCTTTCTCCTCCATATTTCTCCTCCCTCCTTCTTTCTCCTCCATATTTCTCCTCCCTCCATCTTTGTCCTCTATCCCTTGCTCCATCGCTAGTTGGCTATGAAGCACCAGAAGGAGATGGAGACGCTGGAGAAGTCTCAGAAAGAACAGCTAGAGAAGCTGGACAAGTTCAATGAGCAGGTAGCTAACCGCGGATCAAGGATCAGATTACCACACAAACCATAGCTGTATTGTTTGTCATCATTTTTCACAGCCAGTACATACATGTATGTTCTTTCTCATCCCTATCATTTGCTTGTTTTTGCACCACAGCTTTTGAAATCACATCATGCCAGTAAACCGTGTCAAGGTAGGTGCTTCCATCCAAGACTTTGTTATGAAACCACATGGAAACCTTTTAATATACAGCACTCAGGGTGTCAGCAGTCAGTCCTGTCTACATGAGTCATCGATCATTATGATGAGTCATGGGAGTATTACAGGGACCCAGGAGACCCTCTACTGCTGTTTCACTGAGAGTCTTCCTGACAGTATGCTGCAACACTGGGACAGGGCGGAGGAGTTAGTTTGGGCTGGCATAGTTTAGGTAGTTGTACTGTTACTGTAGTTTAAATCAATAAATGGCTGTACTGATGCAGTAGAATTATGCCTCTGGTGGAAGTGTGTGTGGATTCTTGCGTAGGGAGGTGTGAGGGGATTCTTGCGTAGGGAGGTGTGTGTGGATTCTTGTGTAGGGAGGTGTGTGTGTACCGTTTGTGTAACAGTGTGGTTGTTGGTTCCCTCTAGGCCAAAGACATCCAGCAGATGGTGAAGCTGGAGGAGGAGATGGACCGCAGACCAGCCACAGTGGTTTAACCACTTCCACCAACTGAGACACACACACATATACACTGCCCAGACCAGCCACATTAGTTTAACCACTTCCACCAACTGAGACACACACACATATACACTGCCCAGACCAGCCACATTAGTTTAACCACTTCCACCAACTGAGACACACACACGTATACACTGCCCAGACCAGCCACATTAGTTTAACCACTTCCACCAACTGAGACAGACACACACACTCTGCCCAGACCAGCCACATTAGTTTAACCACTTCCACCAACTGAGACACACACACATATACACTGCCCAGACCAGCCACATTAGTTTAACCACTCCCACCAACTGAGACACACACACATATACACTGCCCAGACCAGCCACATTAGTTTAACCACTTCCACCAACTGAGACAGACACACACACTCTGCCCAGACCAGCCACAGTGGTCTGAACACCCCCACCAACACCTAAGACACACACAAACACCCACACAGGCACCGAATGCTCCCTCAAACAACTGTCGCAGAGACCCAGAAACACTCACACACCCCCTAGATCCCCCGTTTAATTTCGTCACCCTGCAATATTGTCATAGCTCATATCCTCTATCCCTCTAAATCTCCCTCAGCAATGAACCACACCCACACACAGTCAGTCCCCCCCTCCAACTCCCCTGTGCTGTGGAGCCATTGGTGCAGACCGGTGATTGACAGTAAGATGAGCGAATTCTGTTTGAAGGTGGGTGGGACATCCAAAACATTGAGACACATCCCACCTTCACCGTTCCATTTCTCCACCACTCTACTACACCCGGATCCTCTTTTTATAATCCTCCATCCATCTTTTTAATCTGTTTTTAATGGAAGCAATGTTTGCAGATATCAATAGTCACTGTACACATACACAAAGACACTGATACACATACACACAATCGTTATCACGTCTGTTCTTTCGGTTGTCATGACGGCTTAAATCATGTTTTCTGTTCAAACTCTTGTAATACTTTTATTTTGTATTTTTAATGGTACCAGGTATCAATAACAGGACCTGAATATGGAGGGGGACAATACGGATGTATTAGTTATACATTTTATGTCAGCACAAAATATGTAAATTATGCTGTATGCTACACAAGAGTTGAAGTCATGTCCTGAGCACTTTATATGTGGTAGGCACAATGTGGTAGGCATAATGTGGTAGACATAATGTGGTAGGCTATCATAACCCAAGTGATAGATTTCTCTGTTTTGATGTGAATGTAAACTGAAAAGGGACAAAACGTTGGATGAGCGCTGTGGGGAGAAAACTAAGCCCAACGTCAGGTAGTCCTAAACACTGCAGCTTGTCCTTCACGCATAGTTTTGTTTTATCAAGGGATATCTACGAATTTTTCTCAACTAAAAGAATATACAAAAGGCTAAACCAGAGACTGATTTTGATTCTTCTTCTTGTATATAGGGAGTGTGGATGTGTAGACCAGTGTTCTGTCACTGGCCTGTCTTGTATGACATCGTGTTAGATTCAGAAATAACCAGTTCATGTATTGTATGTGTCAAATGGCATAAAGAGGACAATCATTTTTTTTAAATGTAACATTCATTTTGAGATGGGGATATATATTTATATACATATACAGTGCATTTGGAAAGTATTCAGGCCCCCTTCCCTTTTTCCACATTTTGTTACGTTACAGCCTTATTCTAAAATGGATTAAATAAAAAATGACAAAGCAAAAGAATCTTATTTAAGTATTCAGACCCTTTGCTATGACACTTGAAATTGATCTCAGGTGCATCTTGTTTCCATTGATCATCCTTGAGATGTTTCTACAACTTGATTGGAGGCCACCTGTGGTAAATTCAATTGATTGGACATGATTTGGAAAGGCACACACCTGTCTATATAAGGTCCCACAGTTGACAGAGCATGTCAGAGTAAAAACCAAGCCATGAGGTTCAAGGAATTGTCAGTAGAGCTCCAAGACAGGATTGTGTCGAGGCACAGATCTGGGGAAGGGTACAAAAACATGTCTGCAGCATTGAAGGTCCCAAAGAACACAGTGGCCTCCATCATTCTTAAATAGAAGAAGTTTGGAACCACCAAGACTCTTCCGAGAGCTGGCTGCCCGGCCAAACTGAGAAATTGGGGGAGAAGAACCCGATGGTCACTGACAGAGCTCTAGAGTTCCTTTGTGGAGAAGGGAGAACTTTCCAGAAGGACCATGTATGCAGCACTCCACCAATCAGGCCTTTATGGTAGAGATGCCAGGCGGAAGCCACTCCTCAGTAAAAGGCACATAACAGCCCACTTGGAGTTTGCCAAAAGGCACCTAAAGGACTCTCAGACCATGAGAAGCAAGATTCTCTGGTCTGATGAAACCAAGATTGAACTATTTGGCCTGAATGCCAAGCGTCACCACTGTAGAAAACCTGGCACCATCCCTACTGTGAAGCATGGTGGTGGCAGCATCATGCTGTGGGGATGTTTTTCAGCAGCAGGGATTGAGGGAAAGATGAACGGAGCAAAGTACAGAGAGATTCTTGATGAAAACATGCTCCAGGGAACACAGGACCTCAGGCTGGGGTAAAGGTTCACCTTCCAACGGGACAAAACCCCTAATCACACAGCCAAGACAACGCAGGAAGTCTCTGAATGTACTTGAGTGGCCCAGCCAGAGCCCGGACTTGAACCCGATTGAACATCTCTGGAGACCTGAAAATAGCTGTGCAGCGATGCTCCCCATCCAACCTGATAGAGCTTGAGAGGATCTGCAGAGAAGAATTTGAGAAATTACCCAAATACAGGTGTGCCAACCTTGTAGCGTCATACCCAAGAAGCCTCGAGGCTGTAATCGCGGGAGACGGTGATTCAACAAAGTACTGAGTAAATGGTCTGAATACTTTTTATTTTTAATACATTTGCAAAAAAATAAAATCAACTTGTTTTTGCTTTGTCATTATGGAGTATTGTGTGTAGATTGATGAGGGGGAAACGATTTAATCAATTTTAGAATAGGGCTGTAACGTAACAAAATGTGGAAAAGTCAAGGGGTCTGAATAATTTCCAAAGGCACTGTATATACACTACATGTCAAAAGTTTGGACACAGCTACTCATTCCAGAGTTATTCTTTATTTTCCACAATCACCTGACCTCAACCCGATTGAGATGGTTTGGGATGAGTTGGACTGCAGAGTGAAGGAAAAGCAGTCAACAAGTGCTCAGCATATGTGGGAACTCCTTCAAGACTGTTGGAAAAGCATTCCAGGTGAAGCTGGTTGAGAGAATGCCAAGAGTGTGCAGAGCTGTCAAGGCAAATGGTGGCAATTTGAAGAATCTCAAATATAAAATATATTTTGATTTGTTTAACATTTTTTTGGTTATTACATGATTCTGTATGTGTTGTTTCATAGTTTTGATGTCTTAACTATTATTCTACAATGTAGAAAATAGTAAAAAAATAAAGAAAAACCCTTGAATGAGTAGGTGTGTCAAAACTGTTGACTGGTACTGTATATATAGTCATCTTGTTCATCTAATGCAAATCAATTTTCAACAATACATACAGTACAAGGAGTTTTCATACAGATGTAGAATCTTAGAATCTTAATGTGAGCCAGTTTGCTACAGCAGTTAAATAATCCTGTTGCTACAGAAAATGTGGATTATAATTAATGGTCATTTTTGTAGGGATTGACCATTTTTTTCATAAGGGAAAATCAAGTCTGAAATTTCAAAGTGGAAATTACAAACTTCAGAAGCTTTTTCAAATACACTTACACGTCTTACATTTCCTGCATTGCACGAAATATCTCCTGCAACAGGGTGATCAAATTAAGATCCTACATCTGTAGACCCTTGAACTAGTTTGTTGTTTCTGGATTTTAGAGACAGCAGGGATAGATTTACCAGGGGTTGATAGCTCTCGATCTCAGCTATGATGCAATTGGCATTAGAATGAAGTTGCCCCTAACCTCCCATTTATGATCAAGGTTCGATTTGGGGGTAGGGTAATCTGATTTTAGATCTGTGGTTATGGGTAGGTTAATTTCTACCTGCAATACTGTATGAAAGTGACGCAGAATTACGTTATACTTCCGGGGTCAGTCCCCTAAATCCTTTGAATGGGCTTTATGATTATGTCATGAAATTCAGGAAAACGGTCTCATTTAAGATATATATCAAAATTTCGTTTTGTTTTTGGATGAATTTACTTCTACCAGATCCCTTTTATGAAGTTTTCGCACTGAAGACCATTGCGCTACGCATTTGCCCATTGAAAACCATTGCGCTATGTATTTGCCCATTGAAAACCATTGCGCTACGCATTTGCCCATTGAAAACCATTGCGCTATGTATTTGCCCATTGAAAACCATTGCGCTACGTATTTGCCCATTGAAAACCATTGCGCTACGTATTTGCCCATTGAAAACCATTGCGCTACGTATTTGCCCATTGAAAACCATTCCAACAACTTTAAAAAGTTCTAAAACTACAGTGCTACTTGCCGCGACACTTTCATAGGGTATGACTATGGAACGCCGTTTGGGTCTTTGCGTATCAAAAAATATACACGTCACACGTGTTGGACGGCAACTTCTGTGGTAGTTAGCTAGCTTTAGCTTGGTACATAGTTAACACCAATACAACCAGCCTGAAAACAATGACCAGTAGAAACTGCAGTTATTTTCCTTATTCTTAGAATTATTTCGGAATCCGTGTGAGTAAGTATTAGCTAGGTAGCCTCTTGTTGTTCGCGTATTGAAATTTAACTTCAGTTCATGAAAATAAATAGTTAGCCAGCTACTAAACCCTGTTGCCCAAAGCTAACGGTATAAGCAGCCAGCTAGCCCTCATTTGGCTCGACGGTACCGGGATATGTTGTGAAACTAGCCACAATTAGGCACAATATTTTTTTAATTTGCGATTTGCCTTCAAAATAAAATTACCTATTTGAACGTGATGCAGATGGTGACAATGGGTGGAATCATGCCATATTTAGATCAGATCATGTTAATAAACAAGGTTGGATTATAAAGCAATGAAATGGGGTATATGTCTACTCCGTGACACCCACAGAACACTACTGTGAAGAGTTTGTGGTCCTTCTGTGGCTCAGTTGGTAGAGCATGGCGCTTGTAACGCCAGGGTAGTGGGTTCGATTCCCGGGACCACCCATACGTAGAATGTATGCACACATGACTGTAAGTCGCTTTGGATAAAAGCGTCAGCTAAATGGCATATATTATTATTATTATTATATTTATGAAAATATTAGCATTGTAGCTCGGGACTGACTGTGTGAAATCACCTCCCCTGTCAGCCCATTGTGTGTATTGACATTCATATTGCAGTGTATAGCTTTACCTGAGGATTGGGGCTCAATGAAGTATCAGTTTTCTCAATACCCAAGATATGAATTCCCAATGACCTCCTCAGAGTTATCAAACTCAAACATCCACACAGTATTGTTTTTCTTCTGGAATGGTGTCAACACACAATACACATGGGTTGACAATAAATGTGGCTCAAATCACATTTGTTTCAGAGTCCCACAATAAGAGATACGATGCTAATGTTCTCTGGGTGTCAAATTATTGTCTTTTGTTGATTTATATAACATTCCAACCTCGTTTAGCATGATCTATTCAATTATGGCATAATTCTACTATTTGTATTCATTTGCATCACTGTCAATTACAAACTTTTATTTTGAAGGCTAACAGCAAAGTTCACTATTGTGGCTAATCCTTATTGTGTCTAGCTTCACATAGATGGGTCCGAACACCATTAATCAAATAAGAAGTGTCTTATAAATTAGGGTTATTTTAGATGATGACACCAAGCTATATAGTTAGCTATATAGATACTGAAACAGATTACGTCATTTTGCTATGTTTTGGGGGAAGAACATTGTTTGCATCCATGAGCTAGCTAGCTTTTTTTATGACCATCACTGTAGGTGCGCGAGACAAGTTTACCAGCATCATGGCATGGGTATCGATGAACCATTGTGACATATGAAATACGAGTGATAGTGTAATCAATGTATGAACGCCTTAAATTATAATATGACGTGCAGTCATATTCAGGTCATGATTAGTCAAAAAGCTTATTCGATATGTATTTATTTTGACACGCAAAGACCCAAACGGCGTTCCATATATGACGGTGTTGGACAGGTGAACGATTTAGTTAGAGAGATGCATTATGGGATTGTTTTTATAAAGAAACCATGGCTACTGTCGTTTGTGTGTACATACAGACAGACAACTGTGTGGTCAGGTGTATACTGCATGGCATTGCACTCACAAAGATCGACCAAAACAGACAATGCATAAACCCTGAGTGACAACATCCGCTTCTTTTAAACTTTGTTTCTGCTGTTGAATTCTGCTGTTGTTCACCCAAATGGTCTACAGAGAATATTATATATATTGGGATGTATGTAGGTAATAACCTAAATGTGTTCACTGGTGACCCTGGTCAATCAATGGCTGGGAAATACAATTATCAACCACTGGGTTCCTTTCTTACTGTTTCTTTCTTATTTTCTGTTTCAAATCCTCTTTCTCGCACTCTCTCTCTCGCACCTCACACGATAAACAAATTAATGCTCTCACCACATATCTTGTGCAGAATTACACGTTTTTTTAAAAAGTGCTTTTAAATTGTATTCCATTGCTTTCAAATGGGCCTCTCAATGTCTGCTAGGACATTCACATTATTTTACAAATGATAAATCCCAAAATAAGGGGTTATTTATATAAAGGTATATAAATAAATATACAAATAATATATATTATATATTAAATATAGTGTGTAGTTTAAGACTATATTGTGTTTGTTAGAGCTTTTGCACTAGTTGAATGTTTCTGTTATGTGTGACTATGTAACTTTTGCTCTCTAGTTTGTTGACAAAGCAGATTATGTTTGTAGAATAATTTTGCTTTTGATTTCCTTTTCGATTTGTATATCCTCTTTTTAGCTTGTCAACGTACGGATCATCATGTTAGTGTTTTTGTATTTATATTGTACTGTCGAGCTTCTAGCAATGAAAATACTGTTGTTGCCCTGCTCCCTTAATACTGTTTTCTAGTATGTGTACCAATAAACTATACAGGTGTAAAATGGAACCTGTACTTTATTTGCTAGCCTATGGGGATACCTTAAAGGTGCAGTCTGTTGGTTGTTTATTTACAGTACATCTGAATAATGTTGTGTCAACCATTTGGGAGGGGGGTTGTGGTCTTTGCTAGTGTACTTGCCTGCACCGAACACAGACAAAGATGAACAGGTAGAATTTATCTACTTTTTTCCTTATTTTCTGGTGGTTTGAGTCAGGTTAATTGTGTTTATTCTTCCTCTCGCTGCCACAAGCACCTTTAATTTTTGCCACCAAACTCTGTACAGGCCTTGAATTCAGGCTAATTTACTAAAGTGGACGTGTATTTGCGGATTTCATTCAACAGGTGGAGTGTTCAAAAGTATAAGAACCCTGTTTCCTTTTTCACAGTTTCAAAACTCTCCCAGGAATATCTCTGTGAATGTAAACAGTGATATGTTGTAAAATGGTAAAACATACAAAAAAATATCTTGATTCTTCCTTTATGAAATGAGGACAACTGAAGATGAATCGTCGTGTCATTGAAGGCTGAAAGGGGCTGGAGGGAAGCCCACGCTCCTTTCCCTTTGAGGCCCAATGAAGCCATTTATACAGTACCATTCAAAAGTTTGGACACAGCTAATCATTCAAGGGTATTTCTTTAATTGTACTATTTTCTACATTGTAGAATAATAGTGAAGACATCAAAACTATGACAACACATACAGTATGGAATCATGTAGTAACCAAAAAAGTGTTAAACAAATTAACATTTTTATATTTGAGATTCTTAAAAGTAGCCACCCTTTGCCTTGATGACTGCTTTGCACACTCTTGGCATTCTCTCAACCAGCTTCACCTGGAATGCTTTTCCAACAGTCTTGAAGAAGTTCCCACATATGCTGAGCACTTGTTGGCTGAGCACTTCCAGCTTCACCTAGAATACATTTCAATTAACAGATGTGCCTTGTTAAAAGTTCATTTGTGGAATTTCTCTCCTTAATGAGTTTGAGCAGTTGTGTTGTGTCAAGGTAGGGGGAATAGAGAAGATAGCCCTATTTGGTTAAAGACCAAGTCCATATTATGCCAAGAACAGCTCAAATAAGCAAAGAGAAACAACAGTACATCATTACTTTAAGACATGAAGGTCAGTCAATCCAGAAAATGTCAAGAACTTTGAATGTTTCTTCAAGTGCAGTCGCAAAAACCATCAATGCTATGATGAAACTGGCTCTCATGAGGACCGCCACAGGAATGGAAGAGCCAGCGTTACCTCAGCTGCAGAGAACAAGTTAATTAGAGTTAACTGCACCTCATATTGCAGCCCAAATAAATGCTCACAGAGTTTAAGTAACAGACACATCTCAACATCAACTGTTCAGCCGTGACTGCGTGAATCAGGCCTTCATGGTCAAATTGCTGCAAAGAAACCACTACTAAAGGAGACCAATAATAAGAAGAGACTTGCTGGGGCCAAGAAAAATGAGCAAAGTACATAAGACGAGTTGGAAATCTGTCCTTTGTTCAGATGAGTTCAAATAGGAGAATTTTGGTTCCAATCTCTGTGTCTTTGTGAGATGCAGAGTAGGTGAACAGATTATCTTTGCATATGTGGTTCCTACCGTGAAGCATGGAGGAGGAGGTGTGATGGTGTGGGGGGTGCTTTGTTGGTGACACTGTCAGTGATTTATTTCGAATTCAAGGCACACTTAACCAGCATGGCTAGCACAGAATTCTATAGCTATACGCCATCCTATCTGGTTTGTGCTTAGTGGGACTATCATTTGTTTTTCAACAGGACAATGACGCAACACACCTCCATGCTGTGTAAGGGCTATTTGACCAAGAAGTAGAGTGATGGAGCACTGCATCAGATAACCTGGCCTCCACAATCACCCAACCTCAACCAAATTGAGATGGTTTGGGATAAGTCAGACCGCAGAGTGAAGGAAAAGCAGCCAACAAGTGCTCAGTATATGTCAATCAATCAATCAAATTTGATTTATATAGCCCTTCGTACATCAGCTGATATCTCAAAGTGCTGTACAGAAACCCAGCTTAAAACCCCAAACAGCAAGCAATGCAGGTGTAGAAGCACGGTGGCTAGGAAAAACTCCCTAGAAAGGCCAAAACCTAGGAAGAAACCTAGAGAGGAACCAGGCTATGTGGGGTGGCCAGTCCTCTTCTGGCTGTGCCGGGTGGAGATTATAACAGAACATGGCCAAGATGTTCAAATGTTCATAAATGACCAGCATGGTCGAATAATAACAAGGCAGAACAGTTGAAACTGGAGCAGCAGCACAGTCAGGTGGACTGGGGACAGCAAGGAGTCATCATGTCAGGTCGTCCTGGGGCACGGTCCTTGGGCTCAGGTCCTCCGAGAGAGAGAGAGAGAAAGAAAGAGAGAATTAGAGAGAGCATATGTGGGGTGGCCAGTCCTCTTCTGGCTGTGCCGGGTGGAGATGTGGGAACTTCTTCAAGACTGTTGGAAAAGCATTCCAGGTGAAGCTGGTTGAGAGAATGCCAAGAATGTGCAAAGCTGTCAACAAGGCAAAGGGTGGCTACTTTTGAAGAATCTCAAATACATAATCAATTTTTATTTGTTAAACACTTTTTTGGTTACTACATGATTCCATATGTGTTATTTAATAGTGTTGATGTCTTCACTATCATTCTACAATGTAGAAAATAGTTTTGAAAAATAAAGAAAACCACGGGAATGTCCAAACATGTGACAGGTACTGTAGTTATCATTGTGAAATCCTTAGTGCTGTGATTAACTGACACTTCAATGAATCATTTTTAAACAACGAATTGGCCGATTGTCGGTTCAATTATTTAAATCCCATTTCATTACGTTTTTCTCTGTGAACTCGAGTAGGTGTGTCCAAACTTTTGACTGGTACTGTATATCAATAGCAAATCATTTCTGGGTAACAATTAAATAACTTACTGTAATAATAGATTTCCATTAAAATTATCAAAAATAGCTTTTAGCAACAAAAAAAACTATTTCTCAAGCTAAAATGTTGTTGGACTGTCTGTGATTGGTCTGAGTGGAGAGACGAAAACTGAAAACTAGTTGTTATTGGAAGAGAGGTTTGGAACTGGTCTGTTAACCTATTTACTGCAGTGTGATGTCACCATGGAAAGCTGAAACTCCCGCACATGCAAACCTGCTTGTTAGAAGGTCCTTTGTAGATTGTATTTTCAACCAGCAACTCTGAGGAAATACAGTTGAAGTCAGAAGTTTTCATACACCTTAGCCAAATACATTTAAAATCAGTTTTTCACAATTCCTGACATTTAATCCTAGTAAAAATTACCTGTCTTAGGTCAGTTAGGATCACCACTTTTATTTTAAGAATGTGAAATGTCAGAATAATAGTAGAGAGAATGATTTATTTCAGCTTTTATTTCTTTCATCACATTCGCAGTGGGTCAGAAGTTTACATACACTTAATACTTGGTAGCATTGCCTTTAAATTGTTTAAATTGTGTCAAACATTTCGGGTAGCCTTCCACAAGCTTCCCACAATAAGTTGGGTGGATTTTGTCTCATTCCTCCTGACAGAGTTGGTGTAACTGAGTCAGGTTTGTAGGCCTCCTTGCTCGCACACACTTTTTCAGTTCTGCCCACAAATGTTCTATAGGATTGAGGTCAGGGCTTTGTGATGGCCTCTCCAATACCTTGACTTTGTTGTCCTTAAGCCATTTTGCCACAACTTTGGAAGTATGATTGGGGTCATTGTCCATTTGAAAGACCGCATCTCCTTCCTGAGCGGTATGACGGCTGCGTGGTCCCATGGTGTTTATACTTGCGTACTATTGTTTGTACAGATGAACGTGGTACCTTCAGGTGTTTGGAAATTGCTCCCAAGGATGAACCAGACTTGTGGAGGTTTACAATTTTTTGATTTTCCCATGATGTCAAGCAAAGAGGCACTGAGTTTGAAGGTAGGCCTTGAAATACATCCACAGGTAAACCTCCAAATGACTGAAATGATGCCAATTATTCTATCAGAAGCTTCTAAAGCCATGATATCATTTTCTGAAATTGTTCAAGCTGTTTAAAGGCACAGTCAGCTTAGTGTATGTAAACTTCTGACCCACTGGAATTGTGATACAGTGAATTATAAGTGAAATAATCTGTCTGCAAACAATTGTTGGAACAATTCAATGTGTCATGCACAAGGTAGATGTCCTAACCGACTTGCCAAAACTATAGTTTGTTAGCAAGAAATTTGTGGAGTGGTTGAAAAACTAGTTTTAATGACTCCAACCTAAGTGTATGTAAACTTCCGACTTCAACTGTATAACACTGGAAAAAAATGTCACACAGTGTGAGTTTTATCATTTTTTGTACAATATGATACAGAACAGAGTAAAAACTGAATTTCGACTGCAATGAACCCTGGCAGGCATGAGCTGTAGGCTACTGTTCTGTTTGTTGCAATAATCACATTCAATAAGAGCTCAATTAATTCACAGTCCCCCAGACCCCTACACACAAACAGGCGGTGCAGCCTCTGAAGCACCTTATCACAATTAGGCTATTAGTGATTCCATTAGAAAGCTGAAAAAGTATGATAATGATGTTAGCGTTGTCCTGGCAACTCCATGGCTTTTCGTGACTATAAAACAGCTTTGAGGGGCGGTATGTTTTTTGCGGTGTGCATCAGGTTGGGAGAGAGGTTACACCAAACCTGCTCCTGGACAGATACTGCTTCGTGTCTAACATACATAAAACCGTTATTCTATCAATTAAGTCATCATGTTGAAACTTCCGGAAAAGTCCAGCAGCCAAACAGGCACCAGAATCCTCCTCGAGGCCATGTCGAACGATAAGGTCCACCTGGCGAGGTTCATTCTCGACGCACTGGATGGGAAAATCATCGACTCCAAAACGGAGGGCGCGCAGACCCCTCTCATCTCATCTGTTCTGCTACCCGAATGTCAGACCAGGTCCAAATTCATAGAGATGCTTCTCCATAGGGGCGCCAGCGTCAATTGTCAAGACGAGAGCGGCCGCACTGCGCTCAGTTACGCATGTGAAAAAGGTTACCTTGACGCGGTGAAGATTTTGGTTAGAAACAACGCAGATCCAGAGATGGTTGACGCGTGGGGGAACACTGCGCTGATGTACGCGGCAGTGGCTGGTCACTCACCGGTCGTTGCGTTCTTGGTGAGAGCCTTCAAGAGACTGGGGCTTCAAATAGACCGACATAATAACGTTGGTAACTCGGCAGTGGAGGTAGCAAAGTTTCTCGGCCACACAGACTGTTTTTATGCGCTTACCAGTAACTCAAAGAAAACCCGTGAAAATGACGTTGGAGGTCAGAAAGATGGTAATTCCCACGTCAGATCGGATTGTAACGTAAATGAGGAGAAGTTTGAGAGAAAGTTATTGGATCCCATTAAGACACCAGACGTTCTCCAGGCCTGTCCCCAAAGCAACAGCTTGACAGCAGTGGACGGGACATGGCTCCTGAGGCGTTCGGGTCGCAGAAGAAATTCTTTGATCTTAAAGAGTCGATTACAGTCAATGGATTCCATTGAGGAGTTTGAGAGAGAGATTGACATCCCCACATTCCCACAGGAGCTGGTTTTCTCGGGTGTTCTCACCCCCAAACCCCCTCCTCGATCTAACAACCTTCAGACCTGCCCAAACCCGAAAACAATCTCAGCCATCACCAAACTTGGGGAAAAGTTCACCAGCTCCGACAATCACCTGCCTCCTCTTACCAGAGGATCTGAGCATCTTAATCACATGTCAGTTCTATATTCGCCCCGGCCGGCCAAAAACAACCTCAAAACCACCAAAAGCTGCGTGTCAATATCTGCGCCAATAGCCTCTTCGTCCTCTCGTCTTGGTGTCCTACTAACTCCTATCACAGGCAACAAAGGCAAAGACGAATGGGATGATGTCAAACTGAAAACAGGACCTGCCTTTAGTGTGAGGAGATTTGACGACAGCTACTACCAGAAAAGGTGCAGTTTGCCCACAAGCATTCTCAGTCCTGCACCTCCTGACCGTTCGAAAATGCCTTTACACAAAACCAAAACTATGTGGAGAAACGTTTCACCGACGACCAACACCGAAATTCCAGATTTTACACCACCTGTCACCAGCTCCTCAACGACGTTCACGGTATTGGGCAACAAACTGTTTCGGAGGTTTACATTCCCAGCGTTTAAACAGAGCGGGAAGGAGGCGCAGGGGGGCGCGTGTGGAGGAGATCCCGCCTCAGGTTCACCTCGAGGAATGCCGCGTTCAGAGACGTTCCCGCTGAGCACAAGACACCCGCAGGTGGGTAGCAAGCCCAGCATTGACAGTATCAGTGCAGTGAAATGCGAGTTTGACTTCAATTTTAAAACGGCCCATTCTTCTTAAACAGTATTTATCTGAGGATCATGCATAATAGCCAAATGTTATTTTGGAGAGTTGCGGTGTGTGAAGGCTTTCCCCCCCACTTCTTTTATTCCAACACTACTAACACATTTTATTAAACTTGCCTAATTGTGATTCTAGATTGAGGACTATAGGAGATGAGTTGAATCAGGTGTGTTAGTTCTGCCTTGGGCTGGAACAAGTACCTGTACACACTAGTGTTGGGAAGGAGGCGGGACAAACGCAAAGGCATATCCACCCGGAAGCCTCATGCAGCACAAATAGGATTCCTGTGCTCTTGTAAAGATGATGTACATTTACTTTGAAGAACAAACGCCATCACTTTCATAGCTACTCATATCGGTTGTGAAATATCAATACTATACATGTCATTTCTTTAAATTGTTTTCATGGATTGCATTTCTATTTCAGTTACATTCTTGAATTGCGAAATATTAAGATGAATTAATAAATCATCGTTGGTATTTCTAAATGGAAAGTGTGTGTGTTCTTTGGAGGAGGAAAGTGTGTGTGTGTTTCCTCAATGTCAAGCTTCTTGGCAAGTTATGAAATCTTCACATAACCTTGACGTTAGAATACTGGGTCATTCTGGAAAGTCTACTGAGAAAGCTATCACATTTATACTGCTCTATAGTTAGTTCATGTATTATGTATTGCCTATGTTTGTGGAAGCAATGTGAAGGAGGGGGTGGGGGGAGCGGTGACACGAGTATAGAGGTGTCAGAGCTGAAACGGTTGACAGACAGTTTTGACCCGATCAGCTATTATTTTCTGAGTGCTTGGCATACATACACTGACAATGTCCGCTATTACCAAATTACAAGAGATACAACATAATCTGACACATCACACATATACATTCGTGCCGTGTGTTTATTACCGTTTAAAATCATTAGAATCATAGACACACAAAAGTCAAGGGTGTGTATTTAAGCTGTAGTATGCACAATGTCTATGACAAAGGTGTGAGAGAGCGGACACTTGCACACGCACTGCCGGTGTTCTCAAGACTGAGTTCACACTCCGTTGTGTGTGCGGGAGAGCACGTCGCCAGACTGCCATCCACGCGCACACACACCACATCAACTGCAACCTGCCCAGAAGGAGAGAAGAGGTGGTAGCACACACCTCAGCTGCAATCACAGAGATGGAAACAGCAGCATTGCGGGACTGACTAGCTGCGGTTGCTGCTGCGAAGCTTTTTGAAGGAAACTAACTTCGGGAGAGAAACTTAACTTCTTCCCCACAGCGAATCGCCTGAGTCACGCAGAGCGTCGTTTCCGGCTCCCTGTCTGTCTTAGTATGTGCAGGGGAAACTCTGCTTCGCCGCCGGTGACGCTCACCAAAAGCTCTCTCATCGTCTGAATTTAGAGAGAGGAGAGAGTCTTAATTAAGCTATACAATGCGTTCAGATAGCAGTTAACGAAACAGCCGTGACATTTTAATACGCAGCAAACCAGATGCGAACTCTCACATTCACCTGGAGATTTGCTGCATTCGCGATGATCGTGACTACGAGACACTGAGCAGCTGTATCCCTCCTCTCTCTCTTTCTCCCTCCCGCTCTCTCTTTTGTCTTTTTCTCTCTCTCGCTCTCTCTTTGCGGGTTCACTACAAGGCTACCAGCCATTTAGCAATTTCAGCAGTGCAATGGAGCAGCTCAGATTCAGCACCTTGGACACCGCTGGAGTTCTACTGTGTTTGTTCGGTAAGCTGTGTGTGTGTATGTGTGTGGCATACGATATTTTGGTCGTGACTGCACGCTGCAACCTGCGTGTCTCTTTGTCTTTGTGTGTGTGCTTTGTGTGTGTGTGTTTTATACGACATTTCGGTCGTGACTGCACACTGCAGCCTGCGTGTCTGTCTGTGTGTGTGTGTGAGAGTGAGAGAGAGAGAGAGAGAGAGAGAGAGAGAGAGAGAGAGAGAGAGAGAGAGAGAGAGAGAGAGAGAGAAATTCCTGTTGTTTGTGCTTAGAGGCACAGCCACCTGTTTTGACGTCAGTGCGGTGAAAAGCTGAAAAGCGCTTTATGAGAAAAAGAGTCACGTGCTTGTCATTATTAGAGCATTAGACTCACGGATATGGGCGTCCTTGTGTGCTGCCCATGTCGCTAAGGCATGCAGGGGACGAGTAACTCACTCACTTGAGATCGAAGAGGTATCTTACAACCGTGTCATGTAGCTGTGTATTGTTTTACACCCGAGTGGGAAAATATACTCAAGAGAAGATTCGCTAAATGATCGGCCCTTTTTGTCTTTTGGGAGAAGATAAGTCCCTTTGAGCCTAATCTTTGAGTTTTTGGGCACATTGGGTTTGCTGATCATGCATGTTTGAATGTCAAGCACTGATTTTTCAGTCTGCAACATCATTGATATTAAAACCCATTCTTTCCAACCATCATTGACTGAAAATAAAGTCGCTCATTATTCTATTTTCTATAGATTCTATTTTATTCTGTTCCATCTGCTGATCTCACATGTTCATTTAAGGATCGGACCCTTTTTTCCAATTTTCGCATAAAATGGCACCCAAATCTAACTGCCTGTAGCTCAGGACCTGAAGCAAGGATATGCATATTCTTGATACCATTTGAAAGGAAACACTGAAGTTTGTGAATGTAGGAGAATGTAGGAGAATGTATGATGTAGGAGAATGTAGGATGTAGGAGAATGTAGGATGTAGGAGAATGTAGGATGTAGGAGAATGTAGGAGAATGTAGGAGAATATAACACATTAGATCTGGTAAAAGATAACACAAAGAAAAAAAACGTGTTTAAAAATAAATAATTGTACCATCATCTTTGAAGTGCAAGAGAAAGGCCATAATGTATTATTCCAGCCCAGCCGCAAATTAGATTTTGGCCACTAGATGGGAGCAGTGTGCGCCCAAAGTTTTAGACACATCCAATTAGCCATTGTATTTCTGTTCAATATATTGTATCAAGACTGCCCAAATGTTTCTAATTGGTTTATTAATCACTTTTTAACTGTGCACTCTCTTCAAACAATAGCATGGTATTATTTCACTGTAATAGCTACTGTACAATGGACAGTGCAGTTAGATTAACAATAATGTAATATTTCTGCCAATATCAGATATGTCCATGTCCTGGGAAATATTCTTGTTACTTACAACCTCATGCTAATCGCATTAGCCTACCGTAGCTCATCCATCCGTGGGGGACCCACCAATCATGTAGAAGTTTTTAAGCATATTCATTGGAATATAGTTGGCGCTAGAAAACATATAAACTGTTATTGATTTGCCACTCTATTCCCACTGTACTCTACACTGCTGACATGACTATATTTCCCTGTGTTCAGCGATCCTAGTCCGGTTTACGGTCTCCGCCGAGCAGGAGGGAGAGAACCTCTCCGGTCTGTCCACCAACCCGGATAAAGACATATTCGTGGTCCGAGAGAACGGGACCACCTGCCTCATGGTCGAGTTCGCTGTCCGCTTCACGGTCCCCTTCGATGTCCTCGCGCTCAACGGAATAGATGTAAGACACGACTCCGACCTGTCAGACTTCATATGTCTATCAACTTGAACTGACAGTGACACACTGTCCCATTTCTGTATGTAACAATCAGACACAAGGACACCCATGCTACGGTATTACGCACTTTGGCCTGTGCGTAAAATGCAGATCTTTTGGAAACACTGTACTGGGCTGTAGCAACAGCGTACCAGTGTGAAACAATTCATAGAAGAGTAGTCTACTGAGAATAAAACAAGTGTCTGATCGACACAATGAATCATACACGACTGAATGATCTGTTCTGTTCTTTGCAGCTTATCACGGAGAATGCGTATCTGGCTCTGCCTCGCGGGGCAGACATAGAGGGGAAATGCGGGAGCCAGGATGCCCATAT
The DNA here is from genome assembly GCF_023373465.1 of Oncorhynchus keta. Lineage (NCBI taxonomy): Eukaryota > Metazoa > Chordata > Actinopteri > Salmoniformes > Salmonidae > Oncorhynchus > Oncorhynchus keta. Next base: position 29,167,758 of record NC_068428.1, read on the forward strand.
ACACATTTCGTGGGATGATAACGCCTACACACTCCGCATCTACTTCGTCAAGGTTTGTCCGCTAATAAGCAATAGTCAGTGGGCAAGCGGAGGCGATTTACAATGACCCACAATCCTTAAGTGCGTTTACCCCCTGTGGAATTCTTGTAAAAATCTGTTTGGGTAACATCGCCTACACATAACAGCCAGGCATAAAAAAATATATTGGAAAGCAGGGAATGACCGTGTGTGTGTGTGTGTTGCAGGAAATCAGTGGCAATGGACATGTGTGGAAAATTAGCAAGGTGCAGTTCGTTTATGACACCTCGGAGAAAACGCATTTCCTCAACCCATACAACCGTGAGTAGCAATTGTAACCCACTCAGCAATTTCTGTTTGTTTTGCGGTATGGTTTCATTGAAAAAATGATTTCACATTTGTACTAAACCGATACAATAAAGAAAGACAATTCACATGGGCCTTTGGATATTTCCAAATTTGCTAAATGGCATATATTATTAATATGTATTTTTTTCAATTTTATTTCTACAAAACATTATTATTATTATTATTATTATTATGATGTTCCTTCTGAATATTTCTTTGGTCACTTCTGATTTATTGCAGTCATTTCGATTAGATATATTATAAACTCATTCATTTAATAGCCTTCATGACTTATTGAGAAGCATTGATTATAAATTAAATTCACTAATATAGGCTACATTCACATAGCCTACCCTGACCGCACCATTTTTGGATTCAATATTAATTCACATTTAAAACTCATGATGGGACAGGCTGGAGTGAAGTTGAAAATGGAGTTATTGAAAGCAAACATTGCATTTTCATCGATTTTCATCGAAGCACGTTTTGATTATACTGTAGGTCGCCCTTTTTTTCTGTACACGCTATTGGTGTGTCTATCGCAGTGGCCGTTTTATGTGTTTGTAAAAACACAGAAATTCCTATAACACTTGTACATAGAGGTTTTATACTTAAGAGGTTTTAACATTTCAATACTTATTCCTAAATCTTTCACAAATATTTGCTCAATAGGCTATATAGACTTTTATTTCGATATTGTGTAGCCTATAGGCCTACACATTTCTTTAACCAACTTCTATTAAAGACATGTTTTTGTGTTTCTCTGTATGAAATGCATGCTTGTGTGTGTGTTTGTACCTACCTACTCATGTAATATGTCTCCTCATGTACTGTATCCTCCTATTTCTTCTCTCCATACAGCTGGGAAGCACACAGCCAGCACCCACCATTTGTCAGCGTTAGAGACCCCTGCTGGCCGCTCATATGTCTGCGAGGCTAAGCAGACACTCACCCTCATCTCCAGTGACCACCAGAAGGGAGTGACTGTTGCCATAAGTGACGTCCAGATCCAGCCCTTCGACATCAACTCAGATTTCATGTTCAGTGAAGGTACAGACTCTAACCTTAACTAACTGTAGTTTAACTAACTGTAATTCGAACTCTAACGTCATACAGCCATGTTCAGTTAAGGTACAGACTCTAACCCTAACGTCATACAGCCATGTTCAGTGAAGGTACAGACTCTAACCCTAACGTCATACAGCCATGTTCAGTGAAGGTACAGACTCTAACCCTAACGTCATACAGCCATGTTCAGTGAAGGTACAGACTGTAACCCTAACGTCATACAGCCATGTTCAGTGAAGGTACAGACTGTAACCCTAACGTCATACAGCCATGTTCAGTGAAGGTACAGACTCTAACCCTAACGTCATACAGCCATGTTCAGTGAAGGTACAGACTCTAACCCTAACGTCATACAGCCATGTTCAGTGAAGGTACAGACTCTAACCCTAACGTCATACAGCCATGTTCAGTGAAGGTACAGACTGTAACTCTAACGTCATACAGCCATGTTCAGTGAAGGTACAGACTCTAACCCTAACGTCATACAGCCATGTTCAGTGAAGGTACAGACTGTAACCCTAACGTCATACAGCCATGTTCAGTGAAGGTACAGACTGTAACCCTAACGTCATACAGCCATGTTCAGTGAAGGTACAGACTCTAACCCTAACGTCATACAGCCATGTTCAGTGAAGGTACAGACTGTAACCCTAACGTCATACAGCCATGTTCAGTGAAGGTACAGACTGTAACCCTAACGTCATACAGCCATGTTCAGTGATGATACAAATAGAACAACAACCTACAGTAGTACTCCCCTCAATTTGCAAATGTTTTACACATCTCAAATGTATATCCCAGTAACAAAAAGTTTGTCATCTTGAGTAGAGATCTGACACTAGTGAGGATGATGGTGATGACAGTTTGCCGTAAAGTAGTATTGGAGAAGTTATCTCACAACTCCTACAAACTGCACTCTCCCTGCTCCCTTCATCTCCCTCTCCCTCACCCTTCTCTCTCTCTCTGGGGGCTGGGGGATGTTACTGCAGATTGAAGAGCAGAGCTGCAGAGAGGGATGGAGGGAGGATAAAAGAGAGGAAAGAGAGTAGAGGAGAAAGCGAGAGAGGTCATTAGGACTTTATTGCTGTAGTTATATCCCTGTCCTCAATGCAGACTTTAGACTTTAGTTCTATAGTTCTGTCATGACTCTCTCTCCTGGGTGAGGATCAGAAGCGCCAGATCATCTTGGCACATGGCAGGACAGATAGCTCAAACCCCGAGGGGGAGTTGGGACGGTTTTATGACTTAACGCAGGTTGTAAACTTTCTCTCTCTTGCACTGCAGTACAGAGAAGTTAAAAATGCTTTAGTTACAACAGAGAGACTTTGCCAAAACTTCAAACAATGAACATTGGGGCAATATATTTCAATATCCAAATGTTGGTAATTATGACAGATATAATATGGAAAATGTATGTATATTTTGTGATATCGTTAAAATGATCAGAAAGACTGTATTACAAGATAACTGTAACTCTGAAAGTGTACACGTCCTAGTGATCAGGTTTGCTTCGAAATGTTGTATAAAAGAAATTATTACGTATAAGAATACTTTTGAAAAGATAGAAATATGATTTTAGCCTTCTAAATGAAATAATGGCTTTTCATATAAACTTGGGCCAAGTCCGTAACCACGCCCATGTGAGCACAGACGTTGTGTCAACATGATGGAACCACCTTTCCGACCAGAGGGCTTAAAAGGACTCGCGGAAGAATTAACATATTAGACCAAGCAGGTGGATGGTGTAACCTGGACGTCACAAAATGGTTAAAACTACAAGACCAGAAAATGTTAAGACCCTCTGAAACTCTTGACAATTAAATAAGTTGAAGAGGTTGAAGTCTAAGTCTTATTGTTTATTAGTTTACTCCGATTGGGGGAAGGGTGGTAGGGTTTGCGGGGAATAATAAAGGTATATTCTAAAAAAAAAAGGTATGTATGTCTATATAGGTATGTGTATGTATATGTTTCAATGGAACCAACCAAAATGATTTATTGATTCAGTTAAAAATCAATGTCCTCCAAATAAAGATTTCACAATTAATGGCACCCTTAAAGATGATTGTAAATAGCATCTATCAAAATTAAACCACACATTAAATTCCACTTATTTAAGTTTACCTAAGTCTTAAGGAACTATATTGAGCATTTACATCACTACCTGTATCACTAGTATAGAAAAATGAGGTAACACACATGCAATATCCCACTGTCATCCAACACCATGAAGAAAACAGAAGAACTAGCAGTTCAAAAAGACAGATGTTCGTAGACCTTCATAAATCTGGTAATGGCTACAAGAAGATCCACAAACGATTGAATATACCACTGAGCACTGTCAGGGCAATTATTAGAAAATTCTAAAGATATGGTACAGTTGAAAACCTCACAGGTTGCCCCCCAGGATAGGTAGGAGGATGGTGAGAGAAGCAACTAAATCCCCAAGAATCACTGTGAAAGAATTGCAGGCCTTTGTGGCATCTTGGGGTCACCAGGTTTCAAAAAGCACCATCAGACGCCACCTCCACAACCACAGGCTCTTTGGAAGGGTTGCCAGAGGGTTGCCAGAAGAAAGCCCTTTCTGACCCAAAGTAATCGTTAACCTATACCGCTTAGAGTTTGCCAAACATAATTTAATTTATGACTGGAAGAAGGTGCTCTGGTCAGATGAGACCAAAATTGAACATTTTGGTCAGATACAGCATCGGCATGTTTGGCGTCGATGCATACCAGGAGAGGCACCTCATGCCCACAGTGAAATATGGAGGGGGGTCAGTGATGTTCTGGGGCTGTTTTAATTCCAGAGGTCACGGGGCACCAGTTAAGATTGATGGCATAATTTATTCTACCAAGTATCAGGCAATTTTGGCTGACAATCTGGTTTCCTCTGCCAGAAGGCTGTGACTTGGCCGTAGGTGGACTTTCCAACAAGACAATGACCCAAAAACATACCTCAAGATCCACACAGAAATGGTTCTGTGACAACAAAATCAATGTTCTGGCATGGCCATCTCAGTCGCTGGACCTCAATCCAATCAAAAACCTATGGGCTGAGTGGAAGAGGGCATTTGATAAGCGCAAACCCAAGAATGTGAAGGATCTTGAAATGATCTGCATAGAGGGATGGTCCAACATCCCTCCACATGTGTTCCTTAACCTTGTCAAACATTACAGGAAAAGACTCCATGCTGTTATCCTTGCCAGAGGTGGTTGCACTAAGTACTAAATGAGGACTGCCAATAATTATGAAACCTTGATTTTGGTTAAATTTATTTTGTATTAAATAATTGAATGATTTTGGTTGGTTCCATTGAAACATTAATAAAGTACAGTATTTCTCACATGTTGGTATTTTGAGTTTCTCTCTATAATTATATTGTTTATATTTTTTAAAGTATTGTTTGTGCAATGCCAGTCAGGGTGCCAGTAATTTTGGAACCCACTGTATATGGATATATATATTTAGCCCCCAAAATATATGGGGGGTTGGAAATGATGCAGAAAATTACATTGATGGAAGCAAAAATCTTTCCGCAATATTAAGCTGATCCAACCCTTTAGAAAAAAATATATAAAAAAATAAGTTGAAGACTAGACCAATACATTCCCAGTCTGCAGCTGGTATGTAAAATAGTCTAGGACAATTGACCAAGACGAGAGGGAAGAACAAATCTCTCTCACCATCACAGGTACCTCTGAGGTATCTAGTTTAACAAACAGAGCGAAGTACAGATACCTGTGAACACCACATGGTACACCTCTGATGTATCCATTCTAATGAACACTTAGAAGCCTGCTAAATATTCATATTTGCGGTGAGCGTAGTTTCCAAATGTATGTACGATATGTCCACTTTCTTTGTCTCTCCTGCTCTTTATCTTTCCCCACCCCTTTCCATTGTGTAATAAGTCGTCATATCGGGTTAGTCCACTAGGGACTTTTCATGTGCATTATGTTAGTAATCGATAACCTATACCGTGTGTGTGTGTGTTTCTGTGTTTCTGTGTGATTATTTAGCTAGTTAGTTAGTAAATAAATCGTTAAGCCAATTTGTGTATTGCTGATTCATCACTTAGGCTAGTATTCTTGCGGATTAAGATATTTGTGATGTTCAGAATGAGACTGATATGAGAAAATAATTGAATGATGACTGGTATGATATTGATATATTCTTGAGTTAATTCGGGAAACGATAACTCATTAAATAAACTTTTCCCGTGGTGCCCCAAATTACTAAGGAATCAATTGTTTCATAATTGATTTAATCAACTAATAATTTAACTTTGGAGGTAATTATTCGATGAATAGCAGTCATCACATTAATGATAGTCACGTCATGACAATTCTATACTGTGACCTCTAAAGGCGATCATGCTTCTCTCTCTGGACGGCAGTAAACTACACTGTTTTTTGCTACAGTACCCTTCAACTATAGTGTTTATTAACCCGTGGTATACAGAAGCTTTTCATCTGGCACACATTCTGTAAGATCTGCTAACCACCAGAGAGCAGTCCACCGATGATGACGTAAACAATGGAGTAAATACATCCTATGATCCAGGACATAATGTACAGTACATGTAAAAATACAGATTACTTAGCTGATTAGCTGTTAACAACTTGAAGAAAGGCTTGTGTCCAACCAGAGAGTGTGCAAACTTAATATTTCAATAAACTGGTCATGGAGCATTTTGTGAATGAAAAGATGGTGGATAAGGTTTTGGGAAGCGTTGCACATTTTCTGGTGTCCAACTAGAACTTAGGTCAGTCGTTGGACAGAGGTTTTCAAAGCATAGTGCCCAGCATTTAACTAAAGAACTTATGAACTAAATTATTTTAAGGCCCTGACTGTTATGGCCCTGACTGCCCTTAAATGTGACTAGTGAGACTCTGTTTCTGGGACATTTTGACCTCATATTATTAAATGTTGAACTTTGACCTGTTATTAATCAGTGATGTCACGTTAACGCTCTCTCGTAGAGGAGAACCTTCTCACTGTGGGGATGGGAAAAAATGAAGGGATGTGACTGACCAGCAAACCCATGTTTAATTTACCAGTTAGCTAAAGTTAAGGTTAGGATTAGGGTGAAGGTTAGTCATGTAGCTTTAGTTGCACATGTGTGGATAGAACTGTGTGTGTGTGTCTGTGTGTCTGTGTGTGTCTGTGTGTGTCTGTGTGTGTGTGTGTGTGTGTGTGTGTGTGTGTGTGTGTGTGTGTGTGTGTGTGTGTGTGTGTGTGTGTGTGTGTGTGTGTGTGTGTGTGTGTGTGTGTGTGTGTGTGTGTGTGTAGGGGTAGGTAGGAATGCTCTTTTGAACTTATTTGACACATGAACACATCAGTAACAGTTGATTTAATGCAAGGCATTGCATGGCAAGACAGACAAAAACATACACACACGCACGCACGCACGCACGCACGCACACACACACACACACACACACACACACACACACACACACACACACACACACACACACACAGTTCTAATCTATTCACACATGAATGTGTTGTGTGTGTGTGTGCGTGTGTGTGTGTCTACCTGCAGCCTATAAGTGCATCACGGACCAGAGGGAACAGCTGGAGGAGACTCTTCCTCTGATCCTGGGCTTCATCCTGGGCCTCATCATCGTCATCACACTCTCCGTCTACCACTTCCACCTTAAACTGACTGCTGCCACTCAGTCTCAGCTGCCTTGCGACCGATCCATGTACAACAACATGTAAGGAACTGGACATTTAAACAGCCACTGTACCACAAATCTCCCTGGTCAAGAGGAATATGTAAGATATCAGATATTATCATCACAATAGTACAACTCCATGTTCAAGGTAATAGGACATTGAAACAAGCACAACGTGATGTTCAAGGTAATAGGACATTGAAACAAGCACAACTCCATGTTCAAGGTAATAGGACATTGAAACAAGCACAATGTGATGTTCAAGACATTACAACCACTATACTATAAAATCAAGACAACATGACCACTCTCCATTCAAGGATTGGACATTAGAACAACAATCATTGATGACAATTATAACCGCAACGCTCCTGCCTCTCCAAAGTCAAACCAACGTAACTTCCCCTGCTCTGAACTTCACCATATATTGGAGAGTATGCCAGAACTTGATGGAGGCCTAACTTGCAATATGGCTAACTTGAGATATGCTTTTGAGTAAAACCATGCATTGTCAATTGGAGACTTGCGCAACATTTGATTTACGCGCAGAGATTTTTCAGTTAGCATTCCACCCATAGATGGTGTTCTGTTGTTTGTGTCCATACATCGTGGTTATGTGGAGAAGCCTGCAGTTTGTCATTCCCCATCCCCTGTCTCTCTGTCTTTCCTGTGAACACGCTGCAAAACAAGTTGTGAAAGTGGAGAGGGTTGTGCTGTGTGCAGGTGTTTCAACGACCTTCAGAAATCATGAAAAATAAAGAATTGCAGGCAGTGTATTTACTTTGGTTTGATGGATCCTTTTCCAGATCCCATTTTATGGAATTATATCAAGAAAAAATATGAAATATGTAAATAAAACAAATAAAACATCTTCTGTAAAAAACTTGCAAAGAAATTATGTAATAATTTATCTTCAATCAGAATGTCAGACGAATAAAGTGTATCATTGTGAAAGAAATGTGCGCTATTTAAGCTTCAAAAATAATAAATGTACAATATTTTCAGAAAGAACTATGCCTGCGTAGGTCTGTTTTTCATGTTGTTTTGTGTATGCCCATATAAAACTGGTTAGCTATACTTTTGGACAACTTGTGTTTTTTATTTTACCATTCTTTTACCAGGTAAGTTGACTGAGAACCCATTCTAATTTACAGCAACAACCTGGGGAATAGTTACAAGAGAGAGGGGAGGATGAATGAGCCAATTGTAAACTGGGGATGATTAGGTGACCATGATGGTATGAGGGATAGCTTGGGAATTTAGCCAGGACACTGGGGTTAACACCCCTACTCTTACGATAAGTGCCATGGGATCTTTTAGTGACCACAGAGAGTAAGGACACCCGTTTAATGTCCCATCTGAAAGACAGCAACCTACACAGGGCAATGTCCCCAATCACTGCCCTGGGGCATTGGGAAAGGGTGCCTCATACTGGCCCTCCAACTTTAATTTTCTCTGATTGTTGGATAAGTATGCCTGTTGTAAAATATATTTCAGTGGCCTGTTTTTCAGGCTTCAGTAGCCCTGTGTTACAGAACATGAAAACAAAACATGGAATATTGTCAAACTAAATGGACTTAAAATCTGAAAGAGATGGGTTACTTTCATAATATTAATTGAAGTCCCAACCATGAGTCTTCCACGGGAGCGGTTGACAGCTGCGACTGAGCTAGGGGTGATCAATGCTCCTGTCGGGCGTGGCATGGCCCAGTCATCGAGGCGAAGATGGGGTATTAATCTCGACGTATGACTCTGGGCCTTCAGAGGAAACGCGATATGAGTAAGTAAAATTGAAAATAAATGGAGCATCTGTGACATCCACACCTCCTTGTTTGAACACCACAGACATCATCATGAATCATGTCACCGCTGACACAAGTCATCAAACTCAGAGCCCTTACCTGGTGTTCATTTTGCTCTGAAGTCCCATACATCTATCCTTGGTTTGACACTTTGCACAGACTGAATGAATGAAATTTTTATGAATGAATGAAATGTTATATTCGTGTCAAATCAGCAGCTGGCAACCCATCCCATATGAGATTAATTGACACATAAACAAACATTACAATAATAATTATTATTCTGGTGTTCTTTGCAGTGCGCTTTGCATGAAGAGTGAAATAATAAAATAAAAATCAATAAGTAACAAATAGTAAATAAGGTTATCCAAACAATAATTTTAAATACAGAAAAATTCAACAGAAGGCATTTGAACCCAGTCTGGCACAAAGAGAAGATTAATGTGAGAGAAAGGCCTAATGACCTGTTAAGCCTACCCTTTTTAGCAGTGAGAAACAAACAAAGCCTATACAGAATCCATTGTCTTTCTACTGTTGTATGGGTGACAGTTGAAGGGGGGAATTAGCGTGGGTGGTTATCTGGTTGGTCTGGTGGTGTACAATCAGGGCCAGAGTCACAGTGGGCCTAGTTTGGTTCACTGCTAGTTTATTTACAGCTGTGGTTAAGGTGACTTCCTGTGAAAGAGGAGTTTTATTATCCTGGGTCAAACCAAATGAATATCCTATTATAGTTCCACACAGGAACAGAGCAAGTATGAGAGAAAAAGCTATGACCTCCTATATCGTCTAGTCATGTGATGTGTATATACAGTGCCTTGCGAAAGTATTCGGCCCCCTTGAACTTTGCGACCTTTTGCCACATTTCAGGCTTCAAACATAAAGATATAAAACTGTATTTTTTTGTGAAGAATCAACAACAAGTGGGACACAATCATGAAGTGGAATGACATTTATTGGATATTTCAAACTTTTTTAACAAATCAAAAACTGAAAAATTGGGCGTGCCAAATTATTCAGCCCCTTTACTTTCAGTTCTGCAAACTCTCTCCAGAAGTTCAGTGAGGATCTCTGAATAATCCAATGTTGACCTAAATGACTAATGATGATAAATACAGTCCACCTGTGTGTAATCAAGTCTCCGTATAAATGCACCTGCACTGTGATAGTCTCAGAGGTCCGTTAAAAGTGCAGAGAGCATCATGAAGAACAAGGAACACACCAGGCAGGTCCGAGATACTGTTGTGAAGAAGTTTAAAGCCGGATTTGGATACAAAAAGATTTCCCAAGCTTTAAACATCCCAAGGAGCACTGTGCAAGCGATAATATTGAAATGGAAGGAGTATCAGACCACTGCAAATCTACCAAGACCTGGCCGTCCCTCTAAACTTTCAGCTCATACAAGGAGAAGACTGATCAGTAGCTGCAGTAGTTTATGTGTCGGGGGGCTAGGGTCAGTTTGTTATATCTGGAGTACTTCTCCTGTCCTATTCGGTGTCCTGTGTGAATCTAAGTGTGCGTTCTCTAATTCTCTCCTTCTCTCTTTCTTTCTCTCTCTCGGAGGACCTGAGCCCTAGGACCATGCCCCAGGACTACCTGACATGATGACTCCTTGCTGTCCCCAGTCCACCTGGCCATGCTGCTGCTCCAGTTTCAACTGGCCTGGGCCCTAGGACCATGTCCCAGGACTACCTGACATGATGACTCCTTGCTGTCCCCAGTCCACCTGGCCATGCTGCTGCTCCAGTTTCAACTGTTCTGCCTTACTATTATTCAACCATGCTGGTCATTTATGAACATTTGAACATCTTGGCCACGTTCTGTTATAATCTCCACCCGGCACAGCCAGAAGAGGACTGGCCACCCCACATATGCTCTCTCTAATTCTCTCTTTCTTTCTCTCTCTCTCTCGGAGGACCTGAGCCCTAGGACCGTGCCCCAGGACTACCTGACATGATGGCTCCTTGGCTCCTTGCTGTCCCCAGTCCACCTGACTGTGCTGCTGCTCCAGTTTCAACTGTTCTGCCTTATTATTATTCGACCATGCTGGTCATTTATGAACATTTGAACATCTTGGTCATGTTCTGTTATAATCTCTACCCGGCACAGCCAGAAGAGGACTGGCCACCCCACATAGCCCGGTTCCTCTCTAGGTTTCTTCCTAGGTTTTGGCCTTTCTAGGGAGTTTTTCCTAGCCACCGTGCTTTTACACCTGCATTGTTTGCTGTTTGGGGTTTTAGGCTGGGTTTCTGTACAGCACTTTGAGATATCAGCTGATGTACGAAGGGCTATATAAATAAATTTGATTTGATTTGATCAAAGATGCAGCCAAGAGGCCCATGATCACTCTGGATGAACTGCAGAGATCTACAGCTGAGGTGGGAGACTCTGTCCATAGGACAACAATCAGTCGTATATTGCACAAATCTGGCCTTTATGGAAGAGTGCCAAGAAGAAAGCCATTTCTTAAAGATATCCATAAAAAGTGTTGTTTAAAGTTTGCCACAAGCCACCTGGGAGACACACCAAACATGTGGAAGAAGGTGCTCTGGTCAGATGAAACCAAAATTGAACTTTTTGGCAACAATGCAATACGTTATGTTTGGCGTAAAAGCAACACAGCTCATCACCCTGAACACACCATGCCCACTGTCAAACATGGTGGTGGCAGCATCATGGTTTGGGCCTGCTTTTCAGCAGCAGGGACAGGGAAGATGGTTAAAATTGATGGGAAGATGGATGGAGCCAAATACAGGACCATTCTGAAAGAAAACCTGATGGAGTCTGCAAAAGACCTGAGACTGGGACGGAGATGTATCTTCCAACAAGACAATGATCCAAAACATAAAGCAAAATCTACAATGGAATGGTTAAAAAATAAACATATCCAGGTGTTAGAATGGCCAAGTCAAAGTCCAGACCTGAATCCAATCGAGAATCTGTGGAAAGAACTGAAAACTGCTGTTCACAAATGCTCTCCATCCAACCTCACTGAGCTCGAGCTGTTTTGCAAGGAGGAATGGGAAGAAATTTCAGTCTCTCGATGTGCAAAACTGATAGAGACATACCCCAAGCGACTTACAGCTGTAATCGCAGCAAAAGGTGGCGCTACAAAGTATTAACTTAAGGGGGCTGAATAATTTTGCACGCCCAATTTTTCAGTTTTTGATTTGTTAAAAAAGTTTGAAATATCCAATAAATGTCGTTCCACTTCATGATTGTGTCCCACTTGTTGTTGATTCTTCAAAAAAAAACAGTTTTATATCTTTATGTTTGAAGCCTGAAATGTGGCAAAAGGTCGCAAAGTTCAAGGGGGCCGAAGTTTGGAGTGTGACTGTTTGAGGTTGTGGACAGGTGTCTTTTATACTGATAACAAGTTCAAACAGGTGCCATTAATACAGGTAACGAGTGGAGGACAGAGAAGCCTCTTAAAGAAGTTACAGGTCTGTGAGAGCCAGAAATCTTGCTTGTCTGTAGGTGACCAAATACTTATTTTCCACCATAATTTGCAAATAAATTCATTAAAAATCCTAAAATGTAATTTTCTGGATTTTTTTTTCTCATTTTGTCTGTCATAGTTGAAGTGTACCTATGATGAAAATTACAGTCCTCTCTCATCTTTTTAAGTGGGAGAACTTGCACAATTGGTGGCTGACTAAATACATTTTTGCCCCACTGTACATGCCCGTCTGAAGTTTGCCAATGAACATCTGAATGATTCAGAGGACAACTGGGTGAAAATGTTGTGGTCCAATGAGACCAAAATGGAGCTCTTTGGCATCAACTCAACTCGGCGTGTTTGGAGGAGGAGGAATGCTGCCTATGACCCCAAGAACATCATCCCCACCGTCAAATAAGGAGGTGGAAACATTATGCATTGGGGTGTTTTTCTGCTAAGGAGACAGGACAACCTAACCGCATCAAAGGGACGATGGATGGGGCCAAGTACCGTCAAATCTTGGGTGAGAACCTCCTTCCCTCAGCCAGGGCATTGAAAATGGGTCGTGGATAGGTATTCCAGCATGACAATGACCCAAAACACACAGTCATGGCAACAAAGGAGTGGCTCAAGAAGAAGCACATTAAGGTCCTGGAGTGGCCTAGCCAGTTTCCAGACCTTAATCCCATAGAAAATCTGAAGGTTCGAGTTGCCAAACGTCAACCTCGAAACCTTAATGACTTGGAGAAGATCTGCAAAGAGGAGTGGGACAAAATCCCTCCTGAGATGTGTGCAAACCTGGTGGCCAGCTACAAGAAACGTCTGACCTCTGTGATTGCCAACAAGGGTTTTTCCACCAAGTACTAAGTCATGTTTTGCAGAGGGGTCAAGTACTTATTTCCCTCATTAAAATGCAAATCAATTTATAACATTTTTGACATGCGTTTTTCTGTATTTTTTTGTTGTTCTTCTGTCTCTCACTGTTCAAATAAACCTACCATTAAAATTATAGATGGATAATTTCTTTGTCAGTGTGCAAATGTACAAAATCAGCAGGGGATCAAATGCTTTTTTCCCTCACTGTAAAAATCTGTCGTTCTGCCTGAGCAAGGCAGTTAACCCACTGTTCCCCGGGCGCCGAAGACGTGGATGTCGATTATGGGAGGCCCCGCAACTCTCTGATTCAGGGGGGTTGGGTTAAATGTGGAAGACACATTTCAGTTGAATGCATTCAGTTGTACAACTGACTAGGTATCCCCCTTTCTCTCTGTGGAATGAGTTTCACACATGTGCTTTAGTTGTTTTAACTACAGAAGCAAGGCTATTGTTGCTACACCAGAGTCCTCTGAAGTGTCCCGCTAAATGTTATTAGGCCAACACTGAAGAATGTTTTGGGTCATATTCAATTTAAAATCCATGGTTTGGTGTTATCATGGATGTACAAAAAACATAATTCTTGTTCATCTGTAGTGTGGACAAAGTGGGATGTAGCCTAAACAGCAAGCAACTAGCGGCGATAGGAGATTTCAGCAACATGGACAGCGATGAATTGGGAACCTTGAGATCTGACATCCAGAACCACAGGACAGTGGACAGCAATGCAGCTACACAGGAAGCAATAAGCCTGCAGGGCAAGACTCACACACCAAAATCCATATTTCACTTCAAATATAAACCTTTAGAATTGTGAATTGTGGGCATTAAATATGCAATTATTTGAAATGAATTGAACTATTATTGATTCTACTGTATAGGTCTACATGCAGGAATGTATATTTGAATTCATTCACCCTGTAAATGTCTGATTGTGTGTTTAAATGCCCTCAAATTGACCCTGGGTTTGTACAGGTGAGAGTGTGGAGAAACATGCTTCGCTTGTCAGTGTTTTGATTAGCTTTTTTAATCAAAACCAGTTTCACTGATAACAAACATGCAATATCACTGTACAAGCAACACCATGGATAGTAGTACCCATTCAAGTCCCCCAATAGTAGTCAAGGATAAGCCAGCTCACACACACAAACACACACATGTTTATATTTACATATCACAGTGAGTGATGGGTAAAAACGATATGGGGTTACACTGTTCTTTAGTCCAATCAGAACTGAGAATCAGATTGCGGCACAGTCCGTGTGTGTGTGTGTGTGTGTGTGTGTGTGTGTGTGTGTGTGTGTGTGTGTGTGTGTGTGTGTGTGTGTGTGTGTGTGTGTGTGTGTGTGTGTGTGTGTGTGTGTGTGTGTGTGTGTGTGTAAGATAAGAAACAGATAACAGCCAAGTTGTGTGAGAGTGGAAAATAAAACCTTTTATCACCGTGTGTGTCAGACTGAGAAGCTCAGATATTGCTGTAGGAGTCTTGTATGTATGCCCTTTGAATTTATAGGAGTGTGATGATGGGTAAAGAAAATGGCTCTGTTTCAAATAAACTCTTCCTGCCAATCCACTCAAACAGTGCTACGTGTGATTTGTGTTAAATTACATTGTCAAAAGATGAATACATTGGTGATGATAGATACGTTTGGGGTATTGCTTGTATGATATAACCAATACCACTGTCTGTCTGGCTGTTGATATTTATAAATGTAAATCAAAAAGAAAGGCCACACTACCAAAAAATACAACTTCAATTCAAAAAAATAAATACAAACTTTAAAACAGCATACAACATTCTGGCATTACGCGTTTTTACAAACTCAATGGAGATTCTCTCTACAAATGTGGGATAATAAATATATTCAGGTTTATTTTTGTAACAGTTAAGAGTTGGTTTATTTGGGATATCTCTTAAATTCTTAATCAAAAATGTATTATTATTATAAACAGTAAGAAAGATCTTCGCAGAAACTCTGATTTATATGTAATACCGCCCATATCCCAATAGTTACAACACAATAAAATACTGCAAATTATCAAAACTGTACAGAAAAACTGTCTCTAAAATACATTTTCACTATTAGTGTGAGACGAGAGAAGTGAAGAGTGCGATGTTTAATTCCATCAATAGGAGAACAGCCTGTCTTCCAGTCAGACTAAGACACACCCATACCGCTCCCACTATGACATCACCAAACGCTGCTTCCTGATTGTTCTGAGATCGACTGCTCATATCTGGGGCGGTTGGCATGTCTCATGGGTCCCTCAACATGGCGGCCAGCCAGGCAGTCTCAGCCAATCACCTCACACCATCTACGCTCTAGTCAATGGTTACTACAGTATAACCCTACAGACAAGAAGAGAGGAAACTGCACCTGGACCACCCACCCTACAAATCTCTACTGGTCTAACAGCCTAGAGAATCCAAAGAGTTCAAACCAAGAGGCTAATCTTCTTTGCATTTGGCTCCAGGACAGGCAGCAAGTCGGCCACAGAAGACTGAGACTCCTACAGTATATTTCCCTATACTTCAGTGTTGAACTTTATATCGTGTTTCTCAAAATAGTGGATATCACATTTTTCTTTAATCTTTTCTTTGTAAACAATTCATCAAGCTAAACTACTGCACGGTTACAGGTGTGAGCATTTGTTTTAGTGGCGTAGTCTCTCAGGTCAGGTGTGTGTTTGTTTGGCAAGGTGTGGAGCACCGCCCTGGTGGCGGGAGGTCAGGTCAGCGGTGGCGGTAGTGCCTCATTAGGGGGACGATGCAGGATGGGGGACCCGACAGCTTGAGGAAGGGGTGCTGGAGCAGCTCCTGGGCTGTGGCTCGCTGAGACGGCTCTCTAACCAACATCAGGCCCAGGAAAGCCCTCAGCACCGACGATACCTGACAGAGAGAGAGGGAACACATGACTCATTATTTGACTTAGGGGATAACTGACATGAATCCACATTTCTGTAAATGTGCCAATTCAGTCATGAAATAGATTAGCTCTGCTGACCTTGTGTGACTCCTTTAGCCGTGGGGGCAGGTTGTCTCGTATCCTCCTCATGGCCTGTAGAGGGGGTTCGTTAAAGTACGGGGGTTCCCCATCGATCATCTCTATCACCATGATGCCCAACGACCAGATATCCACCTAGCAGGCAGTGTGAATGCTATTATTATATACAACAATAAACGTTTGAATGTGATACTTGTCAATGTGTGTCCTTACCTCTGTGCCGTAGGGTAACCGTGAGATGACCTCTGGTGCCATCCAGTAGGGAGTGCCCACCAGAGACTTCCTCTTGGGCACCTCTATGGACACTTGGGCACAGAAGCCAAAGTCTGACAGCTTGATCTGTGGGAAAGAACATATTTGGTTGATCATCTGTGTGATCTATGGGAATTCTCTGAACACTTTTGTACATGGGGACATATAAATGACAGATTTTTATCTTCATTGATTTTACATTTTGGATGTGTGCTTCCTTTTTATCGGAAAACATTTTTGGGTTTGAATATTAACTTTAGTCTCTAAATGTTCTAATATTTAACTTCTGTCCATGTAATAATTATAAGGGAAACTGGGGTTGAAGAGGTTTCATATAAGCCACTCTAATCCTGCTTCTATTATCCCTTAATTAGCCAGCCATCCATCACGTTCCAGCAGCTCGTTAAAAGGCATTAGGCAGGCTTTAATTAATAGGTACTGGGTGCTAATTGATTATGAATTGTTTCTCCTCTCCTCTCATCTCTCTCCAGTCCTGCAGTCAGAGGCACTTGAGGAGATCGTACTGTACTGCATCACTGGCAGTAACCCAGAAATAGCGAGCCATGTACTGTAACACAGAGGTCAGTGTGAGGGTGTAGGGCAGTGTTTTCATGCAATTTGACATCATGTCCGTTACTGGGTGTCATGGTAACACTATTAGGCTTTAGTTGTATCACAATAGGTAGTGGACACAACCCACCACTGAAGCCAACATTTGGAGTCCTACAATGATACAAGGCCAGTTAGTTCTGTACATTATTAAATAAGTTAGTCCAGAATCCATGTGGTCTTACCCGTCCATCGCTGGTCAGGAGGATAGAATCACTCTTGATGTCTCTGTGGATGACTCCCTGTATGTGGAGGTACGATAGAGCCCTCAACACCAACACACACACTGTGGCTATCTGCTCCTCATTCATCCTGAAACACACACACACACACGGGTTAGGATGGTGGTAGGAGACAACACACACGGGTCAGGATGGTGGTAGGAGACAACACACACACACACGGGTTAGGATGGCGGTAGGAGACGACACACACGGGTTAGGATGGTAGTAGGAGACGACACACACACACGGGGTAGGATGGCGGTAGGAGACGACACACACACACGGGTTAGGATGGTGGTAGGAGACGACACACACACACGGGTTAGGATGGTGGTAGGAGACAACACACACACACGGGGTAGGATGGCGGTAGGAGACGACACACACACACACACACACACACACACACACACACACACACACACACACACACACACACACACACACACACACACACACACACACACACACACACACACACACGGGTTAGGATGGTGGTAGGAGACGACACACACACACGGGTTAGGGTGGTGGTAGGAGACGACACACACACACACGGGGTAGGATGGCGGTAGGAGACAACACACACGGGGTAGGATGGCGGTAGGAGACGACACACACACACGGGGTAGGATGGCGGTAGGAGACAACACACACACACGGGTTAGGATGGCGGTAGGAGACGACACACACACACGGGGTAGGATGGCGGTAGGAGACAACACACACACACGGGGTAGGATGGCGGTAGGAGACAACACACACACACGGGTTAGGATGGTGGTAGGAGACAACACACACACACACTATTGCAATTGTGTTTCTCCTCAACGTTCCTATGAAAAAGCTAATAATACTAGGAAGAATGGAACATCGTAGGAGCATGAAATTCATGCCGATAACTGTGTAGTGTTTTCTGTGTGTGTGTGGTCCCATATGGACTGGGGGGTAAACTATTCATCTGGCTGAACTCCACAGAACATTAACATGAAGCTCCAGCTGGTGTGAACCTCCCCCATCACACACACACACACACACACACACACACACACACACACACACACACACACACACACACACACACACACACACACACACACACACACACACACACACACACATCCCCTCCAGCACTGTCTTCACTATCCTGTCTCACTCCACAGGAATCAATTGTCTTGCCATTTGCTTACAACAAGGAACAACTCTCAACACAAACGCACACACAAAGACACCCCTCCCATGGTAGATCGCACCAGGTTTTATTGTCACACATATATGCATTGAGAATTACAATAGGTAAATGAGGCTTCAGGGAATGGAAAAACAATCTAGAGAATGGGAGGTTGATGTGTAGACAAAGGAGATTGAATGCTTCCCACACACACACACATGGCCAAAACAAATGATTACCACGATAATAAATGATTTCAAACAGAGAATAAAAAATAAAGTTTTTTGTTTAATGAGGCTGTGAAAGATGCCAAGGGCATCATACACACACACACACACACACACACACACACACACACACACACACACACACACACACACACACACACACACACACACACACACACACACACACACACACACACACACACACACACACACACACACACAGTAGTTTCATCAGCTGAGTCTGGGTAAAGTACAGGCCAGCCACTATACAGCCTCCTGAGGATAATTTACATTTGCAGCTAATTGAAATGGCTGTGGAACATGAATATGACACACAAAGAGAGGCCTCTGGAACTGGTACACTGTGTGTGTTGGCAGACACCAAGGGGGAGCGGTGTGTGTGTGTGTGTGTGTGTGTGTGTGTGTGTGTGTGTGTGTGTGTGTGTGTGTGTGTGTGTGTGTGTGTGTGTGTGTGTGTGTGTGTGCGTGTGTGTGTGCCTGCGTGTTCTATTCAGCTCGCCACATTGAACAGTAATTTAGGCAACAAAAGAGCCGACTGAATTAGATTTGTATATATTCTGATTGCAAAAGTGTGGACTTTTCTCTACATCTCATGACTTCACACCGACAGGGACGCCACTGACGCAACCGTGTTAATATCACCCGTCACGGCGCCACACAATACTGACACACGCCCTGACACACGCCCTGAAACACTCCACACAATACTGACACACGCCCTGACACACGCCCTGAAACACTCCACACAATGTTGACACACGCCCTGAAACACTCCACACAATGTTGACACGCCCTGAAACATGCCCTGACACACGCCCTGAAACACTCCACACAATGTTGACACGCCCTGAAACATGCCCTGACACACGCCCTGAAACACTCCACACAATACTGACACACGCCCTGAAACACTCCACACAATGTTGACACACGCCCTGAAACACTCCACACAATGTTGACACACGCCCTGAAACACTCCACACAATGTTGACACGCCCTGAAACATGCCCTGACACACGCCCTGAAACACTCCACACAATATTGACACACGCCCTGAAACACTCCACACAATACTGACACACGCCCTGACACACGCCCTGAAACACTCCACACAATACTGACACACGCCCTGACACACGCCCTGACACATGCCCTGAAACACTCCACACAATGTTGACACACGCCCTGAAACACTCCACACAATGTTGACACACCCTAAAACATGCCCTGACACAACGCCCTGACACACACCACACAACGTTGACACACGCCCTAAAACACGCCCTGACACACTCCCTGAAACACTCCACACAATGTTGACACGCCCTAAAACACGCCCTGAAACACTCCACACAATGTTGATACGCCCTGAAACACGCCCTGAAACACTCCACACAATGTTGATACGCCCTGAAACACGCCCTGAAACACTCCACACAATGTTGACACGCCCTAAAACACGCCCTGACACACGCCCTGACACACACCACACAATGTTGACACGTCCTGAAACACGCCCTGACACACGCCCTGACACACACCACACAATGTTGACACGCCCTGAAACACGCCCTGACACACGCCCTGACACACGCCCTGAAACACGCCCTGAAACACGCCCTGAAACACGCCCTGAAACACGCCCTGTCACGCCACACAAATGCCTATAATTAAAAGACCAAGGACACACCGTGGGCTAATCGAAACGACGAGGTGTGGAGAAGAAGACAACCGAGGAGAGAGATAAAAGTTTGAGATGAATAATTAAAACCCATGAAACCAGAACTGATGGGGATTGTTGTGGATCTGCTTTGGTTATTCACTTCCCGAGATTAACTAGTGGGACAACAATTCAAATGCATTTTTTTTAGACAGTGAATTGAAGACTCATGTTCGCTAATGCATTACCTCGTGTGAGTGACAATGTCCGTCAGGGCCCCGCCCTCCAGGAACTCCATAACGACCCAGAGCTCGTCTCCGACCAGGTAGCTGTTGTACATGTCAACCACGTTCTCATGGTGATAGTCCCTCATGATCACCACCTAAAAACAACACAACAAACACAGGTTACATCATAGGCAGCCAATATATCAACGGTGACAAAACAGATCTAGCTGTGCACCAGAAGTTTCCCAAAAAGTAACAATATTTATTTAAGAGGTAAATAATTATATATTTTTTAACAGGGGTAAAAAGTATGCTAAAAGTAGACAATATTAAAAGGTTTTAAAATGCAATAAAAACACTTTAAAGGAAAGAGACAGCATGGCTACCTGCTCAACACAGCCTCCCCCTACCTGAGTACCAAACAATCAACAACAGGTGTGGCCAATCAATTGAAAATGTCAGCCACCAACCCTCCAGAATAGAGTGTGATTGGCAGATCTTTTTACTGAGTGGACATGATTATGAATCATGCAATGAAACTGGGCCTGAGTAGAACAGTGACACATACAACATTCAAATACAAAAACAGTTTGGACGATTAATGGTGTCCATACCAGTGAAGATGTCATCCTCAAGTAGATAGGAATTCTAGCTCGAATCGCGTCGCAAGTGGTCTGCCATTTTACCTAGGAGCAGCTCTGATAAGCTTGCTCAAACCTGCTAGTTTCACACTGGTGTAGATTGCTTGCCTGATGTCCTAGAAGAAAACTAAAAACATCTACTTGAAGGTAAGTCTATTCTTTATGTCTACATCACATCAATACTTTACAGTTAAAAAGGCAAGTTTCATTCCTCCATACAGATGTTTAGCTAAAGTAACTAGCTAGCATAGCTACAAATGTAGGATGAAAACCTAACTATCAGAAGGTGACATTATTGTCACGTCTTAGTATTTTGTGTTTTCTTTATATATTTGGTCAGGCCAGGGTGTGACATGGGTTATTGTGGTGTGTTTTTTGTCTTGGGGTTTTGTGGGGCGTCGACGTTGTCTATGGCTGCCTGAGGCGGTTCTCAATCAGAGTCAGGTGATTCTCGTTGTCTCTGATTGGGAACCATATTTAGGCAGCCATATTCTGTGAGTGTTTTTGTGGGTGATTGTTCCTGTCTCTGTGTTAGGGTTCACCAGATAAGCTGAAATAGGTTTCGTGTTTCGTTTGTTGTTTTTTGTATATTATAGTTATTTCATGTATCGTCGATTCTTCATTAAAGAACATGAGTAACCACCACGCTGCATTTTGGTCCGATCCTTGTTCTACCTCTTCGTCAGAGGAGGAGATAGAAGAACGCCGTTACAGAATCACCCACCACACCCAGACCAAGCAGCGTGGTAACAGGCAGCGACAGCAGGAGCAGCGAAAGGAGGAATGGACATGGGAGGACGTTATGGACAGCAGGAGTATAGAGTATACGACTTGGGAGGAAATAGACAGGTGGGCGGTCGACCCAGAGAGAGTACCGGAGCCCGCCTGGGATTCGCTGGAGCAGTGCGAAGAGGGCTATAGGAGAATGGAGTCGAAGAGAAAAACACAGCGGCGCAGAAAGAAACCCGAAAGTCAGCCCCAAAAATGTATTGGGGGGGGGCTCAGGGAGAGTGTGGCAGAGTCAGGGTTCAGACCTGAGCCAACTCCCCCTGTTAATCGTGAGGAGCAGCGATCAAAGGACTTCTGGACTTGGGAGGAGATATTGGACGGAAAAGGACCCTGGGCACAGCCTGGTGAATATCGACGCCCCAAAGAAGAACTGGAGGCGACGAAAGCGGAGAGGCGCTGGTATGAAGAGGCAGCACGACGACGCGGATGGAAGCCTGAGAGTCAGCCCCAAAAAATTATTGGGGGGGGCTTACAGGGAGTATGGCTATGCCAGGTAGGAGACCTGCGCAAACTCCCTGTGCTTACCGGGGGGCTAGAGAGACCGGGCAGGCACCGTGTTATGCTATGGAGCGCACAGTGTCTCCAGTGCGGGTGCATAGCCCGGTGCGGTACATACCAGCTCTTCGTATTGGCCGGGCTAGAGTGGGCATCGAGCCAGGTAAGGTTGGGCAGGCTTGGTGCTCAAGAGCTCCAGTGCGCCTGCATGGTCCGGTCTATCCAGTGCCACCTCCACACACCAGTCCTCCGGTCGAAGCTCCCCGCACCAGGCTTCCTGTGCGTGTTCTCTATCCAGTTCCACCTGTGCCAGCACCACGCATCAGGCCTACAGTGCGCCTCGCCTCTCCAGCGCTGCCGGAGTCTCCCGCCTGTTCAGCGCTTCCAGAGCCTTCCTCCTCTACAGCGCTGCTGGAGTCTCCCGCCTGTTCAGCGCTGTCGGAGCCTTTCTCCTCTCCTACGCTGCCGGGGTCTCCCGCCTGTTTAGTGCAGCCAGAACCTTCCTCCTCTACAGCGCTGCTGGAGTCTCCCGCCTGTTCAGCGCTTCCAGAGCCTTCCTCCTCTACAGCGCTTCCAGAGCCTTCCTCCTCTACAGCGCTGCCGGAGCCTCCTGCCTGTTCAGAGCAGCCAGAGCTGCCAGTCTGCATGGAGCAGCCAGAGATGCCAGTCTGCATGGAGCAGCCTGAGCTGTCAGACTGCATGGAGCAGCCAGAGCTGCCAGTCTGCATGGAGCAGCCAGAGCTGTCAGCCTGCATGGAGCAGCCTGAGCTGTCAGTCTGCATGGAGCAGCCTGAGCTGTCAGTCTGCATGGAGCAGCCAGAGCTGCCAGTCTGCATGGAGCAGCCAGAGCTGTCAGTCGGCATGGAGCAGCCAGAGCTGTCAGTCGGCATGGAGCAGCCAGAGCTGCCAGTCTGCATGGAGCAGCCAGAGCTGCCAGTCTGCATGGAGCAGCCAGAGCTGCCAATCTGCATGGAGCAGCCAGAGCTGCCAATCTGCATGGAGCAGCCAGAACTGCCAGTCTGGATGGAGCAGCCAGAGCTGCCAGTCTGCATGGAGCAGCCTGAGCTGTCAGACTGCATGGAGCAGCCAGAGCTGCCAGTCTGCATGGAGCAGCCAGAGCTGTCAGTCTGCATGGAGCAGCCAGAGCTGCCAGTCTGCATGGAGCCGCCAGAGCTGTCAGTCGGCATGGAGCAGCCAGAGCTGTCAGTCGGAATGGAGCAGCCAGAGCTGCCAGTCTGCATGGAGCAGCAAGAGCTGCCAATCTGCATGGAGCAGCCAGAGCTGCCAATCTGCATGGAGCAGCCAGAGCTGCCAGTCTGCATGGAGCAGCCAGAGCTGCCAGTCTGCAT
Source organism: Oncorhynchus keta (assembly GCF_023373465.1). Classification (NCBI taxonomy): domain Eukaryota; kingdom Metazoa; phylum Chordata; class Actinopteri; order Salmoniformes; family Salmonidae; genus Oncorhynchus; species Oncorhynchus keta. The sequence goes on from NC_068428.1 coordinate 29,191,652, forward strand.
GGAGCAGCCAGAGCTGCCAGTCTGCATGGAGCAGCCAGAGCTGCCAGTCTGTATGGAGCAGCCAGAGCAGCTCGATCCGCCAGTCAGCCATGATCTTCCAGAGCCATGATCTTCCAGCTCCCTGCCTGTGCCATTAAACCCCTACAACTCATCCAGAACGCCGCAGCCCGTCTGGTGTTCAACCTTCCCAAGTTCTCTCACGTCACCCCGCTCCTCCGCTCTCTCCACTGGCTTCCAGTTGAAGCTCGCATCCGCTACAAGACCATGGTGCTCGCCACGGAGCTGTGAGGGGAACGGCACCTCAGTACCTCCAGGCTCTGATCAGGCCCTACACCCAAACAAGGGCACTGCGTTCATCCACCTCTGGCCTGCTCGCCTCCCTACCACTGAGGAAGTACAGTTCCCGCTCAGCCCAGTCAAAACTGTTCGCTGCTCTGGCCCCCCAATGGTGGAACAAACTCCCTCACGACGCCAGGACAGCGGAGTCAATCACCACCTTCCGGAGACACCTGAAACCCCACCTCTTCAAGGAATACCTAGGATAGGGTAAGTAAGGGTAAGTAATCCTTCTCACCCCCCTTCTCACCCCCAACAAGATTTAGATGCAAGTGGCTGTTCCACTGGTTGTCATAAGGTGTATGCACCAATTTGTAAGTCGCTCTGGATAAGAGCGTCTGCTAAATGACTTAAATGTAAATGTAAATGTAACCAGACTCTTCCAGATCTGCCAGTCAACCAGACTCTTCCAGATCCGCCAGCCAGCCAGGATCTTCCGGAGCCAACTACCTGCCTGAGCTTCCTCTCAGTGCTGAGCTTCCTCTCAGTGCTGAGCTTTCTCTCAGTGCTGGGCTTTCCCTCAGTGCTGAGCTGCCCCTCAGTCCCGAGCTTCCCCTCAGTCCCGAGCTACCCCTCAGTTCCGAGCTGCCCCTCAGTCCCGAGCTGCCCCTCAGTCCCGAGCTGCCCCTCAGTCACGAGCTGCCCCTCAGTCACGAGCTGCCCCTCAGTCACGAGCTGCCCCTCAGTCACGAGCTGCCCCTCAGTCCAGTGGGGTTCTGGGTGAGGACTACTAGGCCATGGTCGGCGGCGAGGGTGGACTATCCCAGGACGCAAAGGGGAGGAACTAAGACATTTATGGAGTGGGGTCCACGTCCCGAGCCGGAGCCGCCACCATGGACAGACGCCCACCCGGACCCTCCCTATGGTTTTGAGGTGCATCCGGGAGTCCGCACCTTAGGGAGGGGGTTCTGTCACGCCTTGGTCTTAGTATTTTGTGTTTTCTTTATATATTTGGTCAAGCCAGGGTGTGACATGGGTTATTGTGGTGTGTTTTTTGTCTTGGGGTTTTATGTGGCGTCGACGTCGTCTATGGCTGCCTGAGGCCCTGAGGCGGTTCTCAATCAGAGTCAGGTGATTCTCGTTGTCTCTGATTGGGAACCATATTTAGGCAGCCATATTCTGTGAGTGTTTTCGTGGGTGATTGTTCCTGTCTCTGTGTTAGTGTTCACCAGATAGGCTGTAATAGGTTTCGCGTTTCGTTTGTTGTTTTTTGTATATTATAGTTATTTCATGTATCGTCGATTCTTCATTAAAGAACATGAGTAACCACCACGCTGCATTTTGGTCCGCTTCTCCTTCAACTGACGAACGCCGTTAAAATTATATTACAGTGTTAAGAAATAACGTGTAGAATTTTTGGAAACAATAGGCATTGACAAAGTTAATGAAAATACAGCCATGCATGTTAGAAGGAAATTGAAGAAAGCTAGGGACTGGGCTAACACTGCTAAGCTAACTAGCTAACAGAAGCCCAGTTTGCCTTCATGTTCTTTTTTACCAAGTTATCTTCCCATCTATTGATGGGTTGGTAACTGGCCACTGATGAAGCTGGCAAGCAAAAGGATTCTCCTGATGTAGGCCACAGTGCCCTCCATAAGTATTGGACACAGATCAAAGTTGTTATTTTTGCAATAAGCTACTCCAAAAAATTAGAAGATTACATTTGAATAAATGTAAATGTAAATGTTTTTTTATTATATATTATTATATTTAATAAATGAGGATAGTACTGTAAATAATGGCATCTTATTTGGGGGTATTTGTAAGCATATTCTTTACTTAAACATGTACATGTATTTTTTATTGGTTCAATTTGACTCCTAACATCAAATCTAGGTTGAATTTAAATGTCAATGTCTGCAGTATATGAATGATGGAATTGATTGAAGAGTTATTTTATAGAATAGCAGGTAGCCTATGTCACAAATGAAATAAATAAATGGCTCTGCAATCTTTTTAGAAGCTTAATGAAAAGGGATTATTAGATAGGGGTGCTAAAAAGATAACATCAAGCTTCAAAATACACACACACTATTACTAATCATTGATGTGGGAAAATACACACACACACACTATTACTAATCATTGATGTGGGAAAATACACACACACACACTATTACTAATCATTGAGGTGGGAAAATACACACACACACACTATTACTAATCATTGAGGTGGGAAAATACACACACACACACACACACTATTACTAATCATTGATGTGGGGAAATACACACACACACACACTATTACTAATCATTGATGTGGGAAAATACACACACACACACTATTACTAATCATTGATGTGGGAAAATACACACACACACACACTATTACTAATCATTGATGTGGGAAAATACACACACACACACACACTATTACTAATCATTGATGTGGGAAAATACACACACACACACTAATACTAATCATTGATGTGGGAAAATACACACACACACACACACTATTACTAATCATTGATGTGGGTGCGTAAATGTGTAAGGACAAGATACTTAATGTTTTGGTTCGATGTCAACACCTTGTTAACATACTGGAAGTCATTCAACCCACTTCATTCAAACAAAGTCTTCCCTCACTGGCTTCATAACAAAAATACTGTGTCTGACTACTGAGTAGTAACAGCTCCACAGTGTTGCTACATAGCAGGCAGCAATGGTACAGTAGAGTAGAGCTAAAAGGCTTGCCACACTTCTTTCCAAACCCAAAATAATGTCAGCTTGTTGCCTTGGCAACATCTAAATCAGCTTCACTAACACACTGCTCTGATCAACACATCTGAGGTCCAGAAAAGCCTCTCTGTGAGGTAGTCTAATCTGGGGGCTAAAAACTAGCTTTATAGTTTTACTCTTGCACGTCTAATTGAAACGTTGACAAATTAAACGTATAGGTTTACACTATCTTACCTAAATCTTTCAGTCTATTAAAGTTTAAAAAAATACAGTACCAAAATGGTTTGGTCTCCAAGGAGGCAAACCCATGACCCCCTAACCCTTGACGTCTCACCTCGTTGAAGAGCAGTTCTCTCCTCTGCTGTTTCCTCAAGTCCATCTTCTTGACGGCCACCTGCTTGCCACTGTGCTTCTCGCTGGCGATGCACACGATGCCCGTCGAGCCCTCGCCAATCTTAATGAAACTGTCCAAGTACTCCCTGGGGTCACCTGGGGTCAAAGATGGACAGATCAGAGGCTGATCAATGTTTGCTGCCCACAGAAAGATATATGTGAAGCTTCTGTTCATTATCTACAAACTAGCAGAAGAACTTACTGTATATTTTAACTGATTTGGGTTGTACTTGTGTTTCTTTCTTAGGCTTTTCTGTGATTACCTGGGTTGACGACGAGCTGCAGGGCGGCCCTGAACTGTTCGTGGGAGACCCTGGAGGGCTGGGCGTCTGAACTGGAGCCCCAGGAAGGAGGGGGGTAGGCCCCCAGGGGAATGTAGAGGGACGATGGCTGGGAATATGCCCCCTGTAGGAGGGAGGGAGGAGAGATCCAGTTGATGACTCTACTGCACTGTCGGTGGTGATCTTTGCAGTTACACATGTTTCTCTGAGAGTCATACGTAATTGTAGATCATAATATTTTTAGGTCATAAACAAGATATAATCCTATTTTAGGACACACATACGCATGCACAGAAACGTATGCACACGGTAGACCCACCTGTGGGGTGTATGGCGGGCTGGGCTGTGAGGGTGGGTGGTGGTAGGGGGAGGGTTTGTAGTGGTGGAACACAGGGGGGTACTGGAGGTGTCCGGGGGGATAGCCAGAGGGCTTGTTGTGACTCTGAGGTAGTTTGAGGGGCCCGCGGGGGTACGTGTCAGACCCTGGGACCTGGGGACTCCCGTCTCGTGACTGCCGGTCGTAATCACCCTGCGAGAGATGGAAGACAGACAGAGACCGTGTTCGAAAGACAGCTAATACCCTGAAAACATAAGCTATTTAAGCTAGATAAGCTAATATTACAATAATACTCTAATAAGCTCATAAGATGACAGCCGGCTCAAAACTGTGATTTGTTTTGACATATAAGTTTGGACATATAAAGTGTGTATGTGAAAACTATTTACAAGGTGCATACTTTAAGTTTTTCTGAACTCACTTCTCTCATGGATAAGAGGGAAGCTACCTGGTGCTGGTACATGTGCAGATCAAATACACCACTGGAACGCTGATTAAGCTGTTTACACGTCATAATATTTAGAAACATTGCTCAGAAAAGCAGGTGTTTTAAAGTAGACTGAATTATAGCTATGAACTGTCCCTGGAAGTACAGGGCTGAGATATATAACAGCTAGACTAATAATCTATCTAGTGAAGACAAGCTGCCTCCAGCACTGAGGAGATGATGCTCTGACTGTCAGAGTCAATTAAATTACCTCCACCACTCCCCCCGAATACACACTCCCCCGAATACACACTCCCCCCGAATACACACTCCCCCCCGAATACACACTCCCCCCCGAATACACACTCCCCCCGAATACACACTCCCCCCGAATACACACTCCCCGAATACACACTCCCCCGAATACACACTCCCCGAATACACACTCCCCGAATACACACTCCCCCCGAATACACACTCCCCCCGAATACACACTCCCCCGAATACACACTCCCCCGAATACACCCCCCCGAATACACACTCCCCCCGAATACACACTCCCCCCCGAATACACACTCCCCCCGAATACACACTCCCCCCGAATACACACTCCCCCGAATACACACTCCCCACCGAATACACACACTCCCCGAATACACACTCCCCGAATACACACTCCCCCAAATACACACTCCCCGAATACACACTCCCCCGAATACACACTCCCCGAATACACACTCCCCCGAATACACACTCCCCCGAATACACACTCCCCGAATACACACTCCCCCCGAATACACACTCCCCCCGAATACACACTCCCCAATACACACTCCCCGAATACACACTCCCCCCGAATACACACTCCCCCCGAATACACACGTTCCCACCCTAAACACACGTCCCCCCCTGAACACACGTTCCCCCCGATCACACACTCCCCCATCACACACTCTCCCACAAACACACACACACTCTCCCACGAACACACACACTCCCCACGAACACACACACTCCCCACGAACACACACACACCCCCACGAACACACACCCCCCATCACACTCTCCCCCACAAACACACACACTCCCCTCGAACACACACTCCCCACCAACATATACTCCCCCGAACACACATACACTCCTCATGAACACACACACACTCCCCTCTGAACACACACACACTCCCCTCCCCGAACACACACTCCCCCACGAACACACACTCCCCCTGAAAACACACTCCGACAAGACATGAGTAGTCTCCTAATGAAAACCTGACAACAAGGAAGAGGCGGGGCAGGAAGGAGGGAAACCTTGAAATGTAGAATCTCTCTCTCACACACACACACTCCTCCAGCCACACACACACACTCCTCCACCTATGCACTCATCCTCCACCTACACACACACACTCCTCCACCTATGCACTCATCCTCCACCTACACACACACACTCCTCCAGCCACACACACACACACACACACACACACACACACACACACACACACACACACACACACACACACACACACACACACACACACACACACACTCCTCCACCTACGCACTCATCCCCTCCACCTACACACACACACTCCTCCAGCCACACACACACACACA
>NC_068428.1:29207726-29245226 GCF_023373465.1 Oncorhynchus keta
GGTGGGGAGAGAGAGAGAGTGAAAAGAGGCGGGAGAGAGAGAGAGAGAAAGAGGCGGGGAGAGAGAGAGAGAGAAGAGAGGCGGGGAGAGAGAGAGAGAGAAGAGAGGGCGAGAGAAGAGAGGCAGGGAGAGAGAGAGAAGAGAGGCAGGGAGAGAGAGAGAGAAGAGAGGCGAGAGAGAGAGAGAGAGGCAGGGAGAGAGAGAGAAGAGAGGCAGGAGAGAGAGAGAGAGAAGAGAGGCGGGGAGAGAGAGAGAGAAGAGAGGCGGGGTGGAGAGAGAGAAGAGAGGGGAGAGAGAGAGAGAGAAGAGAGGCGGGAGAGAGAGAAGAGAGGCAGGGGAGAGAGAGGGAGAGAAGAGATGCTGGGAGGGAGAGAGAAGAGAGGCAGTGAGAGAGAGAGAAGAGAGGCAGAGAGAGAGAGAGAGAGAAGAGAGGCGGGGAGAGAGAGAGAAGAGAGGCGGGGTGAGAGAGAGAGAAGAGAGGTGGGGAGAGAGAGAAGAGAGGCGGGAGAGAGAGAAGAGAGAGAAGAGAGGCGGGGAGAGAGAGAGAAGAGAGGCGGGGTGAGAGAGAGAGAAGAGAGGCGGGGTGAGAGAGAGAGAGAGAAGAGAGGCGGAGAGAGAGAGAGAGAGAGAGAGAAGAGAGGCTGGGGAGAGAGAGAGAGGCAAGAGAGGCAGAGAGAGACAGAGAGAGAAGAGAGGTGGGGAGAGAGAGAGAGAAGGTGGGGAGAGAGAGAGAGAGAGAAGAGAGGCGGGGTGAGAGAGAGAGAGAGAGAAGAGAGGCGGAGAGAGAGAGAAGAGAGGCGGGGAGAGAGAGAGAGAAGAGAGGCGGGGAGAGAGAGAAGAGAGAAGAGAGGCGGGGAGAGAGAGAGAGAATAGAGGTGGGAGAGAGAGCGAGAGAAGAGAGGCGGGGAGAGAGAGAGAGAAGAGAGGCGGGGGAGAGAGGGAGAGAAGAGAGAGAGAGAGAGAAGAGAGGCAGGTAGAGAGAGAGAAGAGAGGCAGGAGAGAGAGAGAGAGAAGAGAGGCGGGGAGAGAGAGAGAAGAGAGGCGGGGAGAGAGAGAGAGAGAAGAGAGGCAGGGAGAGAGAGAGAAGAGGCAGGAGAGAGAGAGAAGAGAGGTGGGGAGAGAGAGGGAAGAGAGGCGGGGAGAGAGAGAGAAGAGAGGAGGGGAGAGAGAGAGAAGAGAGGCGGGGAGGAGAGAAGAGAGAGAAGAGAGGCGGGGAGAGAGAGAGAAGAGAGGCAGGGAGAGAGAGAGAAGAGAGGCAGGAGAGAGAGAGAGAAAAGAGGCAGGAGAGAGAGAGAGAGAAAGAGGCGGGGAGAGAGAGAGAGTGAGAAGAGGCGGGGAGAGAGAGAGAAGAGAGGCGGGGAGAGAGAGAGAGAGAAGAGAGGAAGGGAGAGAGAGAGAAGAGGCAGGGGGAGAGAGAGAAGAGAGGCGGGGGAGAGAGAGAAGAGAGGCAGGGACAGAGAGAAGAGAGGCGGAGAGAGAGAGAGAGGCAGAGAGAGAGAGAAGAGAGAGAGAGAGAGAGAGAGAGAGAGAGGCAGGGAGAGAGAGAGAGAGGGGAAAGAGAGAGAGAGGAGAGGCAGAGAGAGAGAGAGAGGGAGAGGAGAGAGGAGAGGCGGTGAGAGAGAGGGAGAGAGAGAGAGAGAGAGAGAGAGGAGAGAGAGAGAGAGAGAGAGAGAGAGAGAGAGAGAGAGAGAGAGAGAGAGAGAGAGAGAGAGAGAGAGAGAGAGAGAGAAGAGAGGCGGGGAGAGAGAGAGAGAGAGAGAGAGAGGAAGGAGAGAGAGAAGAGAGGCAGGGAGAGAGAGAGAGAGAGGGGGGAGAGAGAGAGAGAAGAGAGGCGGGGTGGGAGAGAGAGAAGAGAGGGGGGAGAGAGAAGAGAGGCGGGGAGAGAGAGAAGAGAGAGAAGAAAGGCGGGATGAGAGAGAGAGAGAGAAGAGAGGTGGGGAGAGAGAGAGAAGAGAGGCGGAGAGAGAGAGAGAGAGAGAGGCGGAGAGAAAGAGAGAGAGAGAGAGAAGAGAGGCGGGGAGAGAGAGAGAGAGAGAGAGAGAAGAGAGGGGGGAGAGAGAGAGAGAGAAGAGAGGCAGAGAGAGACAGAGAGAGAAGAGAGGCGGGGTGAGAGAGAGAGAAGTGAGGTGGAGAGAGACAGAGAGAGAAGAGAGGCGGGGTGAGAGAGAGAGAGAGAGAGAGAGAGAGAGAGAGAGAGAAGAGAGGCGGAGAGAGAGAGAAGAGAGGCGGGGAGAGAGAGAGAGAGAAAGAGAGAGAGAGAAGAGAGGCGGGGAGAGAGAGAGAAGAGAGGCGGGGAGGAGAGAAGAGAGAAGAGAGGCGGGGAGAGAGAGAGAGGGAATAGAGGTGGGGAGAGAGAGCGAGAGAAGAGAGGCGGGGAGAGAGAGAGAGAGAAGAGAGGCGGGGAGAGAGAGGGAGAGAAGAGAGGCGGAGAGAGAGAGAGAGAGGCAGGGAGAGAGAGAGAAGAGAGGCAGGGAGAGAGAGAGAGTGAAAAGAGGCGGGGAGAGAGAGAGAGAAAAGAGGCGGGGAGAGAGAGCGAGAGAAGAGAGGCGGGGAGAGAGAGAGGGAGAGAAGAGAGGCAGAGAGAGAGAGAAGAGAGGCAGGGAGAGAGAGAGAAGAGAGGCAGGGAGAGAGAGGGAGAGAAGAGAGGCGGAGAGAGAGAGAAGAGAGGCAGGGAGAGAGAGAGAAGAGAGGCAGGGAGAGAGAGAGAGAGAAGAGAGGCAGGGAGAGAGAGAAGAGAGGCGGTGGGAGAGAGAAGAGAGGTGGGGAGAGAGAGAAGAGAGGCGGGGAGAGAGAGAAGAGAGAGAAGAGAGGCGGGGTGAGAGAGAGAGAGAGAAGAGAGGCGGGGAGAGAGAGAGAGAGAGAAGAGAGGCGGGGGGAGAGAGAGAGAGAGAGAGAGAGAGAGAGAGAGAGAGAGAGGCGGAGAGAGAGAGAGAGAGAGAGAGAGAAGAGAGAGAGAGAGAGAGAGAGAGAGAAGAGAGGCGGGGAGAGAGAGAGAGAGAAGAGAGGCAGAGAGAGACAGAGAGAGAAGAGAGGCGGGGTGAGAGAGAGAGAAGTGAGGTGGAGAGAGACAGAGAGAGAAGAGAGGCGGGGGGAGAGAGAGAGAGAGAGAGAGGAGAGAGAGAGAAGAGAGGCGGAGAGAGAGAGAAGAGAGGCGGGGAGAGAGAGAGAGAAGAGATGCGGGGAGAGAGAGAGAAGAGAGGCGGGGAGAGAGAGAGAAGAGAGGCGGGGAGAGAGAGAAGAGAGAAGAGAGGCGGGGAGAGAGAGAGGGAATAGAGGTGGGGAGAGAGAGCGAGAGAAGAGAGGCGGGGAGAGAGAGCGAGAGAAGAGAGGCGGGGAGAGAGGGAGAGAAGAGAGGCGGAGAGAGAGAGAAGAGAGGCAGGTAGAGAGAGAGAAGAGAGGCAGGGAGAGAGAGAGAGTGAAAAGAGGCAGGGAGAGAGAGAGAGTGAAAAGAGGCGGGGAGAGAGAGAGAAGAGAGGAGGAGAGAGAGAGGGAGAGAGAAGAAGAGGCAGGGAGAGAGAGAGAAGAGGCAGGGAGAGAGAGAGAAGAGAGGGGGGGAGAGAGAGAGAAGAGAGGAGGGGAGAGAGAGAAGAGAGGCGGGGAGAGAGAGAAGAGAGAGAAGAGAGGCGGGGTGAGAGAGAGAGAGAGAAGAGAGGCGGGGAGAGAGAGAGGGAATAGAGGTGGGGAGAGAGAGCGAGAGAAGAGAGGCGGGGAGAGAGAGCGAGAGAAGAGAGGCGGGGAGAGAGAGGGAGAGAAGAGAGGCGGAGAGAGAGAGAAGAGAGGCAGGTAGAGAGAGAGAAGAGAGGCAGGGAGAGAGAGAGAGTGAAAAGAGGCAGGGAGAGAGAGAGAGTGAAAAGAGGCGGGGAGAGAGAGAAGAGAGGCGGGGAGAGAGAGAGAGAGAAGAGAGGCAGGGAGAGAGAGAGAAGAGGCAGGGAGAGAGAGAGAAGAGGCAGGGAGAGAGAGAGAGAGAGAGGCGGGGAGAGAGAGGGAAGAGAGGTGGGGAGAGAGAGAGAGAGAGAGAGGGGGGAGAGAGAGAGAGAGAAGAGAGGGGGGAGAGAGAGAGAGAGAGAGAGAGAAGAGAGGCGGGGTGAGAGAGAGAGAGAAGAGAGGCGGGGTGAGAGAGAGAGAGAGAAGAGAGGCGGGGTGAGAGAGAGAGAGAGAGAAGAGAGGCGGGGAGAGAGAGAGAGAGAAGAGAGGCAGAGAGAGACAGAGAGATTTGAGAGGTGGGGTGAGAGAGAGAGAAGTGAGGTGGAGAGAGACAGAGAGAGAAGAGAGAGAAGCGGGAGTGAGAGCGGGGTGAAGAGAGAGAAGAGAGGCGGAGAGAGAGAAGAGAGGCGGGGAGAGAGAGAGAAGAGATGCGGGGAGAGAGAGAGAAGAGAGGCGGGGAGAGAGAGAAGAGAGGCGGGGTGGGAGAGAGAAGAGAGGTGGGGAGAGAGAGAAGAGAGGCGGGGAGAGAGAGAAGAGAGGGGGGGAGAGAGAGAAGAGAGGTGGGGAGAGAGAGAAGATAGGCGGGGTGGGAGAGAGAAGAGAGGTGGGGAGAGAGAGAAGAGAGGTGGGGAGAGAGAGAAGAGAGGTGGGGAGGGAGAGAGAAGAGAGGCAGGTAGAGAGAGAGAAGAGAGGCGGGTTACAAGGTCCAAGAGGCAGGAAGAATGGTGGTTCTTAAGCTTCCAGATCACATACAACAAACACACTAGTTTTTTCTATATTTTTTCTACTGATGTTAGCAATCTACACGCATCATGACACATCCTGTGACTGTTTTCCACATACCCTCCAACATCTCCTACTTCTTCAGATGGAACTAAATAGTGAGTCATGTAGTGAATTTTGTTTAAATTCTAGGATGTGTGTAAAGTGTGACCAGATATAGAACCTGTCAAGCCCAATCACAGCCAAGTTATTTGTCACAAAAAAACACATTGTAAATGATTGTTTCTGGTTCCAGTTGTGTGTGCAATATTTTCCCAGACAGCGTGTTTACTGAGGCGTTGGAGGTTAAGTGAATTTCATAAGGGCATCCTGGGGTTTGCATCAACATATACAGTACTACTGTAACACCAGATGTACAGTCTACTACAGCTAGTCTCCTCTCCTCAGCGGATACAGAGCACAAATGTGTGTATATATATGATACATTTGACTGATCCTTCTCCTCTGCACAGTTCAATGAAAGGTCATTGTTTCAGCACTGGGATGACAGCCTGTCATTCACCTTCAGATTATCACACAGGCGTTTGCACGGCAGGGTCAACAAAGGATACATAAACTGGGATCAAAAATCGCCCCTGACATTTTTAATATACTGTATAATTTCTTCCCAATTTCTTCGAGGCCCCCATTATTAGTGAGATAATGATCATTTTGAGAAAGAAAAACCCTAAACAAGTTAGACAGGCCCACTGGGATGAAAATGGACCAGCCTATATGTCATTTGCCCAAAACGTCAGTCCACCCATGACACACATACTCTAACAGTGTTCTCGTATCCTGCGTTTGGAGAGCGACGGTGTGCACACTTTTGTTTCAGCCCGGCACTAACAAACCTAATTTAACAAATCAATAAAAAAATAAAACATTTGCTGAAAGAGTTGTGTTAGTGCTGGGTTGGAGCAAAATCCTGCATACATACATTACTGCAGCTCTCCAGGACCAGGACTGGGAGAAGTGAAGAACGTTGCTGTTGAATGTGGATTATTATGGCATCTCCATTGGGTCTCGGCCTGAATGTCACTTTTACATATCTCCATATGTACTGTGCCACTCCACTGTTGCATAACTGAAGCTGATATAGGGGACTGCAGTTGCAGAGCGGTAGTTGCTTGGGCCTGGTACGCTTCACACACACACATGCTCTCTAGAAGTTATCAGGACTTTTCCTCTAGAACACTAAATAAATGAATGAACCCCTTTGTTTTCCGTTTACTTAGAAACAGACTACGCTGCTGATTATAATTCCTCTCCATGCAGCTCTTCTCCAGGAACATGTTTGTCTGCAGTATATCTGTAGTTCACAGGTCAAAGAGTAAGGAGCTCAAAGGAAGACTTCTCTCGCCACCGGCCCAAGATCCCAACCACCAGACCACCAACCCTCCAAGATCCCAACCGCCAGACCACCAACCCTCCAAGATCCCAACTGCCAGACCACCAACCCTCCAAGATCCCAACCACCAGACCACCAACCCTCCAAGATCCCAACCACCAGACCACCAACCCTCCAAGATCCCAACCGCCAGACCACCAACCCTCCAAGATCCCAACCGGCAGACCACCAACCCTCCAAGATCCCAACCGCCAGACCACTAACCCTCCAAAATCCATGAACAGTTCCCGGAGAGCTGCCCCGCAACCATCCGAAAAAAAATCAAACTAACTTTATTTTTTTACTTTTATCTTTGACCGTCATTCCGTCATTACTTATCACCTGATCCAAATGATTACCAAAACAAGATGATTTATTATGTTGATAATAGTAGAAAATAACAGTGCTAACATGTTGCCCTTGGTGTCATACCTTGGCATACCTTGGCATTCATATTTTCCAACACATGGAAATATACACACCAGCCCAGACGTACCTTGGCCATGGCCTGTGAGTTGGTGAGTGTCTCTGAGAGGCGTGGGTAGGTGTAGGAGTTGTAGGAGTGTGTCTGAGGGGGACTCTTAAAGACCCCGCTGGCCCTGTAGGGCACGTTGGGCTCCTGGAGGCCAGACCCCGACCTGGAGCGCTGTCTGATGGCCGGCGTGGGGCTGTTCTGCCTCACATACGACGACTTGGGCCTCTTCTCGTACTCATCTCTGGACACGCCGCTGTAGCTCCACTCGCTGTCCGGGTAGTTGATTTGCTCGCTGTGCAGCGAGGTGCGGGACGGCGTCCCCACCATTGACGTGTCCCGGTAGTCCTGACTGGACGAGCCACCTACGGACGCCCGGTAGTACCCCCCTGTCGTGGACCCGGCAGACCCCCCTGCGCTGCCCACCCCGGACCCAGATCCCACCTCGTCGGCCGAGCGCGCCCCCGCCACCTTGCTCTCCAGGTAGGTGTGGTAGTCCGGAGGCAGCTTGGCGTAATCGGCCTTCTGAGGCATGGCGTCGGGGTAGAAGGGGACGCGGGTGGCGTGGGTGAGGTGGCCGTTCTGTTTGGGGAAGCGGTAGTGTCTCCCCACGGCCCAGTCCCCATCTGGAGAGAAGCCTTTACCGTCCTTCCTGTAGGGCTCCAGAGAGAAGTCCCTACTGGGGGTGTCCAGGTCACAGGAGTACCGGGAGTAATAGTGGCTGAAGCCGTTCTCCTCGTTGGGGTGGGGGTGTTGGAGGTGGTGGGAGGCGGGTTTGGGGGCCCCAGCCTGGTGGGAGCCCGTAGGGCTTTCTTTACGTAGGGAGTTGGAACGTGTCACAGATATGCTGTCGAACTCCTCCAGGAGACCATTGATGGACGCATCCTTCGGGGGACGGTTCCCTCGAACTATGGTCTGTGGAACAGACAGTAAACACACAGTTAATTTACTGTAGCTACAGGGAGGGCACCATAGAAATAGAATGGAATGGGAAGGTCCATTCTAGTCATTCTATTTTTATAGAAAGAACTACCTACCCATGCACTGTAGATGGATAACATGTAACCATGATGACACACTCTTGTCTTCAAATGAATATATCTGTACTATCAATGGAAACATCAATCATACTTTTTCCATTGAGTAATATTCCATTGAGGTGCTGTGTTGCAGGTTAGCATTTTTCATCATGAATCTTGTTCTGGAGGCAGCTCTGCAGAGTGGTCACTAGCTGGCACAGCCACAAAGTCATCAAATCTGATTTTAACCCTAACCCAAACAACACTACTAACCCTAATGCTTAACCTTACACTCTTAGAAAAAAAGGGTTCCAAAATAGTTCTGTGGCTGTCCCCATAGGAGAACCCTTTTTGGTTCCAGGTAGAACCATTTTTGATTCCAAGTAAAAGCCAAATAACCCTTTTTGGTTCTAGATAGCACTTTTTTTTTTTTAAAGTGTAACCTTATTAAATGAATACAACAGAGCACATTTGTACAGTTTTGACTTTTGAAGGTGAAATCACTGAGTTCTGCCTCCAGGACAAGACTCGTGACAATAAACATGAACCTGCTGCTGGGTATCACATTTGATGTTATAAAATGAAAACCAGAGAGACCCACTGACAGTGTGACTTCTTTAATACAACCCCCTGTCAGTGTGACTTCTTTAATACAACCCCCTGCCCATGTGACTTCTTTAATACAACCCCCTGTCAGTGTGACTTCTTTAATACAACCCCCTGTCAGTGTGACTTCTTTAATACAGCCAGAATGGATGGAGAATGGTTGAAAAGAGCTACCCTGAAATGTGAGAAAAGGAGAAAGCTGAGGTATACTGAGAGAGACTAGGTTATGTCCCATTTCTTTCCCAAAAGACAAGCTTCAATATCGGTGGGAGGAACTGATCAGGGCACATCCATTAACGTGATATTGGGTGCACTGCACTTACACCCCACTTTTACACAGGCATGCACACACACAGTCATACACACACACACACAGTCATACACAATACAACAGTCATACACACACACAGGCATGCACACACACAGTCATACACACAACATGCACACACACACAGGCATGCACACACACAGTCATACACACAGTCACACACACACACACACACACACACATGTGACACACACAACACACACATGTGACTTCTTTAATACAACCCACACACATGTGACACACACACACACACACACCTGTCAGTGTGACACACACAACACACACACCACAGTCATACACACGCACACAGTCATACACACACACACAGTCATGTGAACACACAGTCATGCACACATACAGTCATACACACATTAGTCATACACCACACAGTCATTCTTTAATACAACACCCACACACACATGTGACACAATACAACACACACACAGTGTGACACACACACACACCCCACAGTGTGACACACACACACACACACACCACATGGCATACACACACACCACAGGCATACACACACACACAGGCATACACACACACACAGTCATACACACACACAGTCATACACACACAGTCATGTACACACATTCATGCACACACACGGTCATGCACACACACCGTCATGCACACACATTCATGCACACACACGGTCATGCACACACACTCATGCACACACACACACAGTCATACACAGACACAGTCATACATACACACAGTCATACACACACACAGTCATACACACACACAGGCATACACACACAGGCATACACAGTCATACACAGTCATGCACACACACAGTCATGCACACACACAGTCATGCACACACACAGTCATGCACACACACAGTCATGCACACACACAGTTATGCACACACACAGTCATGCACACACACAGTCACACACACAGTCATACACACACACACAGGCATGCACACACACAGTCTTACACACACAGGCATCCACACACACAGTCATCCACACACAGTCATACACACACAGTCATACACACACACAGTCATACACACACACAGTCATGCACACACACAGTCATGCACACACACAGTCATGCACACACACAGTCATGCACACACAGTCATACACACACACAGTCATACACACACACACAGGCATGCACACGCACAGTCATACACACACACAGGCATGCACACACACAGTCACACACACACACAGTCACACACACAGTCATACACACACACAGTCATACACACACGCGCCAACACCAACTGCTGCTTAAAACTCCTAATGCAGCTGAAACAACAGCAGCATTGCTCATTCCCCCGCTACCCACGGTAAGCTCTTTACATGGCTGCATCCTGAGTCAGAGAGGGGTTGGGGGTGTGTGTGCAAAGCAGATATCCCTGAGGGGAATCTAAACACTGTGTGTCTCTGCCTCCAGAGGATCAACATAAAGTAAAAATGTTCTTTCTGTCTGTCTGTCTGTCTGTCTGTCTGTCTGTCTGTCTGTCTGTCTGTCTGTCTGTCTGTCACAATAAATTGGGTGGATTTTGGCCCATTCCTCCTGATAGAGCTGGTGTAACTGAGTCAGGTTTGTAGGCCTCCTTGCCCGCACATGTTTTTTCAGTTCTGCCCAGAAATGTTCTATAGGATTGAGGTCGGGGCGGTGTGATGGTCACTCTAATACCTTTGACTTTGTTGTCCTTAAGCCATTTTGCCAAAGCTTTGGAAGTATGCTTGTGGTCGGTGTCCATTTGGAAGACCCATTTGCGACCAAGCTTTAACATGATGATGATGTCTTGAGATTTGGCTTCAATATATCCACATAATTTTCCTGCCTCATGACGCCATCTATTTTGTGAAGTGCCCCTCCCTCCAATCCCTCCTGCAGCAAAATAAAACCACAACATGATGCTGCCACCCCTGTGCTTCATCGTTGGGTTGGTATTTTTCAGCTTGCAAGCCTCCCCCTTTTTCCTCCAAACATAATGATGGTCATATATAGCCAAACAGTTATATTTTTGTTTCATCAGACCAGAGGACATTTCTCCAAAAAGTACAATCTTTGTCCCCATGTGCAGTTACAAACCGTAGTCTGGCTTTTTTATGGCGGTTTTGGAGCAGTGGCTTCTTCCTTGTTGAGCGGCCTTTCAGGTTATGTCGATATAGGACTTGTTTTACTGTGGATATAGATACTTTTGCACCTGTTTCCTCCAGCATCTTCACAAGGTCCTTTGCTGTTGGTCTGGGATTGAGTTGCACTTTTCGCACCAAAGTACGTTCATCTCTATGAGACAGAATGCGTATCCTTCCTGAGCGGTATGACAGCTGCGTGGTCCCATGGTGTTTATACTTGTATACTATTGTTTGTACAGATGAACGTGGTACCTTCAGGTGTTTGGAAATTGCTCCCAAGGATGAACCAGACTTGTGGAGGTCTACAATGTTGTTTCTGAGGTCTTGACTGATTTCTTTAGATTTTCCCATGATGTCAAGCAAAGAGGCACTGAGTTTGAAGGTAGGCCTTGAAATACATCCACAGGTACACCTCCAATTGATTCAAATGATGTCAATTAGCCTATCAGAAGCTTCTAAAGCCATTGCATTCTTTTCTGGAATTTTCCAAGCTGTTTAAAGGCACAGTCAACTTAGTGTATGTAAACCTCTGACCCACTGGCATTGTGACCTTGAATAATAAGTGAAATAACCCTGCTCTGACCCTGCTCCCCCTCTCACCCTGTCTTCTACCCCTCTCACCCTGTCTTACACCCTCTCACCCTGTCTTACACCCTCTCACCCTGTCTTCTACCCCTCTCACCCTGTCTTACACCCTCTCACCCTGTCTTACACCCTCTCACCCTGTCTTCTACCCCTCTCACCCTGTCTTACACCCTCTCACCCTGTCTTACACCCTCTCACCCTGTCTTACACCCTCTCACCCTGTCTTACACCCTCTCACCCTGTCTTACACCCTCTCACCCTGTCTTCTACCCCTCTCACCCTGTCTTACACCCTCTCACCCTGTCTTACACCCTCTCACCCTGTCTTCTACCCCTCTCACCCTGTCTTACACCCTCTCACCCTGTCTTACACCCTCTCACCCTGTCTTCTACCCCTCTCACCCTGTCTTACACCCTCTCACCCTGTCTTACACCCTCTCACCCTGTCTTCTACCCCTCTCACCCTGTCTTACACCCTCTCACCCTGTCTTACCCCTCTCCCCCTGTCTTACCCCCTCTCACCCTGTCTTACACCCTCTCACCCTCTCTTCTACCCCTCTCACCCTGTCTTACACCCTCTCACCCTGTCTTACACCCTCTCACCCTCATTCTACCCTCTCACACCTGTCTTACACCCTCATCACCCTGTCTTACACCCTCTCACCCTGTCTTCTACCCCACAGTCTCACCCTGTCTTACACCCTCTCACCCTGTCTTACACCCTCTCACCCCTCATCTTCTACCCCTCATCACCCTGTCTTACACCCTCTCACCCTCTCTGCTACCCACAGTCTCACCCTGTCTTACACCCTCTCACCATGCACACACACTTCTACCCCAGGCATCTCACCCACAGTCTACCCCTCTCACCCTGTCTTACACCCTCTCACCCTCTCTTCTACCCCTCTCACCCTGTCTTACACCCAGTCTCACCCTCTCTTCTACCCAGTCATGCACCCACAGTCTTGCACCCCTCTCACCCTCTCTTCTACCCCTCTCACCCTGTCTTGCACCCTCTCACCCTCTCTTCTACCCCTCTCACCCTGTCTTACACCCTCTCACCCTCTCTTCTACCCCTCTCACCCTGTCTTACACCCTCTCACCCTCTCTTCTACCCCTCACCAGTCTTACACCCTCTCACCATTCTCTTCTACCCCTCTCACCCTCTCTTCTACCCCCTCTCATCCCTGTCTTACACCCTCTCACCCTCTCTTCTACCCTCTCACCCTGTCTTACACCCTCTCACCCTGCTCTTCTACCCCTCTCAAATGTTCTTTCCCCTCTCACCCTCTCTTCTACCCCCTCTCACCCTGTCTTACACCCTCTCACCCTCTCTTCTACCCCTCTCACCCTGTCTTACACCCTCTCACCCTCTCTTCTGGCCCATTCACCCTGTCTTGTACCCTCTCAGGTCTTTCTACCCCTCTCACCCTCTCTTCTACCCCTCTCACCCTGTCTTACACCCTCTCACCCTGGTCTTCTACCCCCTTCTCACCCTGTCTTACACCCTCTCACCCTCTCTTCTACCCCTCTCACCCTGTCTTACACCCTTTCACCCTCTCTTCTACCCTCTCACCCTGTCTTACACCCTTCACCCTCTCTTCTACCCCTCTCACCCTGTCTTACACCCTCTCACCCATCTCTTCTACCCCTCTCACCCTCTCTTCTACCCCTCTCACCCTGTCTTACACCCTCTCACCCTCTCTTCTACCCTCTCACCCTGTCTTACACCCTCTCACCCTCTTTTCTCCCCATCTCACCCTCTCTTCTACCAAACAGTTCTACCCTCTCTTTCATCTCACCCTCTCTTCTACCCCTCTCACCCTCTTTCTCCCCTCTCACCCTCAAACTTCTACCCCTCTCACCCTGTCTTACACCCTCTCACCCTCTCTTCTACCCCTCTCACCCTGTCTTACACCCTCTCACCCTCTCTTCTACCCCTCTCACCCTGTCTTACACCCTCTCACCCTCTCTTCTACCCCTCTCACCCTGTCTTACACCCTCACCCTCTCTTCTACCCCTCTCACCCTGTCTTACACCCTCTCACCCTCTCTTCTACCCCTCTCACCCTGTCTTACACCCTCTCACCCTCTCTTCTACCCCTCTCACCCTGTCTTACACCCTCTCACCCTCTCTTCTACCCCTCTCACCCTGTCTTACACCCTCTCACCCTCTCTTCTGGGCCTCTCACCCTTGTCTTCTACCCCTCTCACCCTCCATTCCACTCCTCTCACCCTCCATTCATTAGTCTCACACTCTCTTCTGACCCCTCTCACCCCCCCATTCCACCCTCCATTCCACCCCTTGTCACCCTCTGTTTCCACCCCTCTCACCTTCTTTCCACCCCTCTCAACTCTCTTCCACCCTGTTAGTTTGTTCTTCTACCCTCTCACCCTCCATTCCACTCCTCTCACCCTCCATTCCACTCCTCTCACACTCCTTCTACCCCTCTCACCCCCATTCCACCCTCCATTCCACCCCTCTCACCCTCAGGTTTTGGACCCCTCTCACCTTCTTTCCACCCCTCTCAACTTCTTTCCACCCTCTCACCCTCTCTTCTACCCCTCTCACCCTCCATTCCACTCCTCTCACCCTCCATTCCACTAGGCCTCTCACACTCCACTTCTACCCCTCTCACCCCCATTCCACCCTCCATTCCACCCCTCTCACCCTCTTTTCCACCCCTTCACCTTCTCTTCCACCCCTCTCAACTTCACTTCCACCCTCTCACCTTCTCTTCCACCCTCTCACCCACTCTCTTCCACACTCTGACCCTCCATTCCACCCCTCTCACCCTCTCTTCCACCCTCTCACCCTCCATTCCACCCTCCATTCGACCCCTCTCACCCTCTTTTCCACCCTCTCACACGCTCACCCTCCATTCCACCCCTCTCACCCTCTTTTCCACCCTCTCACACGCTCATCCTCCATTCCACCCCTCTCACCCTCTTTTCCACCCCTCTCATCCTCTCTTCCACCCCTCTCACCCTTCATTCCACTCCTCTCACCCTCTCTTCCACCCTCTCACCCTCTCACCTTCTCTTCCACCCCTCTCACCTTCTCTTCCACCTCTCTCACCCTCCATTCCACCCCTCACCATCCATTCCACCTCTCTCACCCTCTCTTTCACCCTCTCACCCTCCATTCCACCCTCTCACCCTCCATTCCACTCCTCTCACACTCTCTTCTACCCTCTCACCCCTTCCACCCTCCATTCCACCCCTCTCACCCTCTTTTCCACCCCTCTCACCCTCTTCCACCCCTCTCAACTTCTCTTCCACCCTCTCACCCTCTCTTCTACCCCTCTCACCCTCCATTCCACTCCTCTCACCCTCCATTCCACTCCTCTCACACTCTCTTCTACCCCTCTCACCCCCCATTCCACCCTCCATTCCACCCCTCTCACCCTCTTTTCCACCCCTCTCACCTTCTCTTCCACCCCTCTCAACTTCTCTTCCACCCCTCTCACCTTCTCTTCCACCCTCTCACCCTCTCTTCCACACTCTCGTCCACCCTCCATTCCACCCCTCTCACCCTCTCTTCCACCCTCTCACCCTCCATTCCACCCTCCATTCGACCCCTCTCACCCTCTTTTCCACCCTCTCACACGCTCACCCTCCATTCCACCCCTCTCACCCTCTTTTCCACCCTCTCACACGCTCATCCTCCATTCCACCCCTCTCACCCTCTTTCCACCCTCTCATCCTCTCTTCCACCCCTCTCACCCTTCATTCCCCTCCTCTCACCCTCTCTTCCACCCTCTCACCCTCTCACCTTCTCTTCCACCCCTCTCACCTTCTCTTCCACCTCTCTCACCCTCCATTCCACCCCTCACCATCCATTCCACCTCTCTTTCACCCTCTCACCCTCCATTCCACCCCTCTCACCCTCTCTTCCACCCACCTCACCCTGTCTTCCACCCCTCTCACCCTCTCTTCCACCCCCTCTCACCCTCTCTTACACCCCTCTCACATTCTCTTCCATCCCTCTCACCTTCTCTTCCACCCTCTCACCTTCTCTTCCACCCTCTCATCCTCTCTTCCACCCCTCTCACCTTCTCTTCCACCCCTCTCATCCTCTATTCCATCCCTCTCACCTTCTCTTCCACCCTCTCATCCTCTCTTTCACCCCTCTCACCTTCTCTTCCACCCTTCTCTTCCGACTTCCATGGCCACGCAGTCGTGGGTGAACAGGGAGTACAGGAGAGGGCTCAGAACGCCCCCTTGTGGGGCCCCAGTGTTGAGGATCAGCGGGGTGGAGATGTTGTTACCTACCCTCACCACCTGGGGGTGGCCCGTCAGGAAGTCCAGTACCCAGTTGCACAGGGCGGGGTCGAGACCCAGGGTCTCGAGCTTGATGACAAGTTTGGAGGGTACTATGGTGTGAAATGCTGAGCTGTAGTCGATGACCAGTATTCTCACCTGATGGTGAGTTGACGTTGCTCTTATATTCAGTAGTTCTTCTCGACTGTATGTAATGAAAACTAAGATGACCTGGGGTACCAATGTAAGAAATAACACGTAAGAAAACAAAAAACTGCATAATTTCCTAGGAACGCGAAGCAAGGCGGCCATCTCTGTCAGCACCGAACTCAAAGTGAAACAACTATAAAACACAAACCTGAGAGGACGGATAGGCTGTGGAGAGGAGGACATTAATATAGGTGGATTGGATAGGTTTAAGTAATACAGTGAGAATTCCACCTTGCCAGTTATAGGGAAAGGTGGAGCTTTTACCAAATTGTTTATACCTATCTGATCCTTTCAGATCGACTTGAGCTAGGGAGATAGGGGTGGAGGATAGAGGTTGTTTCTGGACAGCCCTGTTATCAATCTGTACAGTCTTCATCTCAACGAGAGCTCCTTGTTGTATAACAATTGGAGTCAAGTAATTCTTGTCATCTACTGGAATCTTGTCATATATCCTAGTGGGTACATACTGACGCAGGTGTGTCCTCCTCCACCCCTTTGTTTCGGTCACAGACTGATGCACTGCACCTACACCCTCACAACACATTCTTAAAGCCCTCCTACTCTCTACTCACATCTTCCTCTTTCTCTCACTGGCAGCATCTCTCTGTGACACCTTACACAGCAGAGAATATACATCCACACACACACACGCACGCACGCAGTGTGATGCTGAAGTGTATTAGCGTATTAGTAAACAATCTGTGGACTGTAATGTAAGTGTATTCGCTCCATTGTTTATGAGATAATGTCAAAAGGGCCTTAAAACCCAGGACAAATAATCCTCTCGCAACACTCCTTCAAGGCTACCTACTGCATCACTGATCAAAAGAGGGACAAATTATGCAGAGAATTATGATTTAAAGGAGCTTTTTAGATAACTAGAGGACAAAGACAATGACACAAAGAGATCGTGGTTAGGAGCAGAACACGTTATGAGCACATCGTGTATAAGTTCAACATCAAAACAGTTCTTGTTCGTTTGCTTAGGGGGTTTGACAAACCTTCCTCCAAAAGTCATTTTCAGACATGATGAAGCATACTTAATGGTGCTCCAGCCCTCTATGCGTTATCGTAATTATATGTTAAGTAGTGTAATTCAACCCTTGTCTGTCACAACATTCTGTATGCTTACTTAATATCCACCTCTACTGTTCTGTACAGTAGCCTGAGTTCTGCTACTCTAGCTCCCTCTAATGGTCATTGGTGGTGCTGACTGGCTGAATGACTGACTGACGCTCTGACTGACAATCTGACTGACTTTGTTGGCTAGCTGACTGACTGACAGTCTGACTGACTGACTGACTGTCTGACTGACTGGCTGGATGAATGCAAAAGTCCACAGACCCACACCAAAAGGCTTTCAGAGCCATCATCAACTCAGTGGGTTTTGTCCAACATGTCTCCGGACCTACTCACTGCTACAGTCATACTCTGGCCCTAGTTTTGTCCCGTGGAATAGAATGTTGTGGATCTGAATGTTTTTTCTCGTAATCCTGGACTATCGGACCACCATTTTATTACGTTTGCAATCGCAACAAATAATCTGCTCAGACCCCAACCAAGGATCATCAAAACCCATGCTATAAATTCTCGGCCAACCTAAAGATTCTTAGATGCCCTTCCAGACTCCCTCCACCTACCCAAGGACGTCAGAGTACAAAAAATAGTAAACCACCTAACTCAGGAACTCAATGAAATCTTGGTTAATACCCTTGCGTAATACCCTAAAACAAAAAAAACATTTGTCATAAGAAACTAGCTCCCTGGTATATAGAAAATACCCGAGCCCTGAAGCAAGCTTCCAGAAAATTGGAACGGAAATGGCGCCACACCAAACTGGAAGTCTTCCGACTAGCTTGGAAAGACAGTACCGTGCAGTATCGAAGAGCCTTCACTGCTGCTAGATCATCCTATTTTTCCAACTTAATTGAGTAAAATAAGAACTATCCTAAATGTATTTTTGATACTGTCACAAAACTAACTAAAAAGCAGCATTCCCCAAGAGAGGATGACTTTCACTTCAGCAGTTATAAATTCATGAACTTCTTTGATGATAAGATCATGATCATTAGAAAGCAAATTATGGACTCCTCTTTAAATCTGCATATTTCTCCAAAGCTCAGTTGTCCTGAGTCTGCACAACAATGCCAGGGCCTAGAATCAAGGGAGACTCTCAAGTTTTTGAATACTATATCAATTGACACATTGATGAAAATAGTCATGGCCTCTAAACCTTCAAGCTGCATACTGGACCCTATTCCAACTAAACTACTGAAAGAGCTGCTTCCTGTGCTTGGCCCTCCTACAGTGTGTTGACCATAATAAACGGCTCCCTATCCACTGGATGTATACCAAACTCACTAAAAGTGGCAGTAATAAAGCCTCTCTTGAAAAAGCTAAACCTTAACCCAGAATATATTTTTAAAACTATTGGCGTATATCGAATCTCCCATTCTTTTCAAAAGTTTTAGAAAAACCTGTTGCACAGCAACTCATTGCTTACCTGAAGACAAACACTGTACAGTGGGGCAAAAAAGTATTTAGTCAGCCATCAATTGTGTAAGTTCTCCCACTTAAAAAGATGAGAGAGGCCTGTAATCTTCATCATAGGTATACTTCAACTATGACAGACAAAATGAGAAAAAAAAATCCAGAAAATCACATTGTAGGATTTTTAATTAATTTATTTGCAAATTATGGTGGAAAATAAGTATTTGGTCAATAACAAAAGTTTATCTCAATACTTTGTTATTTACCCTTTGTTGGCAATGACAGAGGTCAAACGTTTTCTGTAAGTCTTAACAAGGTTTTCACACACTGTTGCTGGTATTTTGGCCCATTCCTCCATGCAGATCTCCTCTAGAGCAGTGATGCTTTGGGGCTGTTGCTGGGCAACACGGACTTTCAACTCCCTCCAAAGATTTTCTATGGGGTTGAGATCTGGAGACTGGCAAGGCCACTCCAGGACCTTGAAATGCTTCTTATGAAGCCACTCCTTCGTTGCCCGGGCGGTGTGTTTGGGATCATTGTCATGCTGAAAGACCCAGCCACATTTCATCTTCAATGCCCTTGCTGATGGAAGGGCACTCAAAATCTCACAATACATGGCCCCATTCATTCTTTCCTTTACACGGATCAGTCGTCCTGGTCCCTTTGCAGAAAAACAGCCCCAAAGCATGATGTTTCCACCCCCATGCTTCACAGTAGGTATGGTGTTCTTTGGATGCAACTCAGCATTCTTTGTCCTCCAAACACGACGAGTTGAGTTTTTACCAAAAAGTTATATTTTGGTTTCATCTGACCATATGACATTCTCCCAATCTTCTTCTGGATCATCCAAATGCTCTCTAGCAAACTTCAGATGGGCCTGGACATGTACTGGCTTAAGCAGGGGGACATGTCTGGTAGTGCAGGATTTGAGTCCCTGGCGGCGTAGTGTGTTACTGATGGTAGGCTTTGTTACTTTGGTCCCAGCTCTCTGCAGGTCATTCACTAGGCCCCCCCGTGTGGTTCTGGGATTGTTGCTCACCGTTCTTGTGATCTTGCGTGGAGCCCCAGATCGAGGGAGATTATCAGTGGTCTTGTATGTCTTTCATTTCCTAATAATTGCTCCCACAGTTGATTTATTCAAACCAAGCTGCTTACCTATTGCAGATTCAGTCTTCCCAGCCTGGTACAGGTCTACAATTTTGTTTCTGCTGTCCTTTGACAGCTCTTTGGTCTTGGCCATAGTGGAGTTTGGAGTGTGACTGTTTGAGGTTGTGGACAGGTGTCTTTAATACTGATAACACGTTCAAACAGGTGCCATTAATACAGGTAACGAGTGGAGGACAGAGGAGCCTCTTAAAGAAGAAGTTACAGGTCTGTGAGAGCCAGAAATCTTGCTTGTTTGTAGGTGACCAAATACTTATTTTCCACCATAATTTGCAAATACATCCATTTAAAAATCCTACAATGTGATTTTCTGGATTTTGTTTCTCATTTTGTCTGTCATAGTTGAAGTGTACCTATGATGCAAATTACAGGCCTCTCTCATATTTTTAAGTGGGAGAACTTGCACAATTGGTGGCTGACTAAATACTTTTTTGCCCCACTGTATACAAAATGCCTCAGTCTGGTTTTAGACCACATCAGGGCACTGAGACTGCACTTGTGAAGGTGGTAACTGACCTTTAATAGGTGTGCTCCTAGTCCTCAGTGCTGCCTTGAAACCATTGATCACCACACTCTTTTGGAGAGATTGGACACCAAAATTGGTTTACACAGACAAGTTCTGGCCTGGTTTAGAGCTTATCTTTCGGAAAGTTTGTAAATGGTTTGTCCTCTGACAAATCAACTGTAAATTGTGGTGTTCCTCAAGGCTCTGTTTTAGGACCACTATTGTTTTCACTATATATTTTACCTCTTGGTGATGTCATTCGGAAACATAATGTTAACTTCCACTGCTATGCGGATGACACAGCTGTACATTTCAATGAAACATAGTGAAGCCCCAAAATTGCCCTCCCTGGAAGCATGTGTTTCAGACATAAGGAAGTGGATGGCGGCAAATGTTCTACTTTTAAACTCAAAACAAAACAGAGATGCTAAGTCCCAAGAAATAAAGTGATCGTCTGTTGAATCTGACAATTAATCTTGATGGTTGTACAGTCGTCTCAAATAAAACTGTGAAGGACCTCTGCGTTACTCTGGACCCTGATCTCTCTTTTGACGAACATATCAAGACTGTTTCAAGGACAGCTTTAACCATCTACATAACATTGGAAAAATCTGAAACTTTCTGTCCAAAAATGGTGCAGAAAAATGTATTCATGGGTTTGTCACTTCTTGGTAAGACTACTGCAATGCTCTACTTTCCAGCTACCCAGATAAAGCACTAAATAAACTTCAGTTAGTGCTAAACACGGCTGCTAGAATCTTGACAAGAACCAAAAAATATGATCATATTACTCCAGTGCTAGCCTCCCTACACTGGCTTCCTGTTAAGGCTAGGGCTGATTTCAAGTTTTTACTGCTAACCTACAAAGCATTACATGAGCTTTCTCCTACCTATCTTTCCGATTTGGTCCTGCTGTACATACCCAGAAGTACGCTGAGGTCACAAGATGCAGGCTTCCTTACTGGGCTTTCTCCTATAGAGCTCCATTTTTATGAAATGGTCTGCCTATCCATGTGAGAGACGCAGACTCAGTCTCAACCTTTATGTCTTTATTGAAGACTCATCTCTTTAGTAAGTCCTATGATTGAGTGTAGTCTGAACATTTGAACATCTTGGCCATGTTCTGTTATAATCTCCACCCGGCACAGCCATAAGAGGACTGGCCTCCCCACATAGCCTGGTTCCTCTCGAGGTTTCTTCCTAGGTTCTGGCCTTTCCAGGGAGTTTCTCCTAGCAACCATGCTTCTACACCTGCGTTGCTTGCTGTTTGGGGTTTTAGGCTGGGATTCTGTACAGCACTTTGTGACATCAGCTGATGTAAGTGCTTTATAAATACATTTGATTGATTGATTGACTGGCTGAATGGCTAGCTGACTGACGGACTGGCTGGCTTAATGCTTGACTGACTGTCTGGCTGAATGACTAGCTAGATGTCTGGCTGAATGACTGATAACTGTGTTGTGTTGATCTACAGTTCAGGCTGGGAGCAGCTAGACGGCCAGGACAAGATCATGGTGTGTGCTCAGTGGCGTAGCGCAGACACCATAAAATGCCTTGCATTTTTACAATTTCCAATATGTGTTTGAAGGACTTGATTGTTTGATTAGATTATTCAAATATGTTATAGAAATTTCCAAATGTATTTTTGTTTTGTTTTAAAGCACTATTAAATGCTCCAGGGCTAATTTGGTTTAGGATTTTGGCATGTTTTTCTAGATTTAGAACATAGAACAACATTTATAAAGCAAACATTATCCCTTAGGTCTAACTGTCACGACTTCAGTCTTCTAGCCATCATGGATCCATTTTTCCTTATCCATTTGTTTTGTCTTGTCTTCCTACACACCTGGTTCCAATCCCATTCATTACCTGTTGTGTATTTAACCCTCTGTTTCCCCTCATGTCTTTGTCAGAGATTGTTTGTTATTTCAGTGTTGTTTTGTATTGGTGCGCGATCGGGTCCTCGTACCAACTTTGTTTTATTTGTTACATTTAGTGTTGGAGTTATGTTTTTGTCTGTTGTTATTAAATAACTCCATTACACTCAGTTTGATTCTCCTGCGCCTGGCTTCCCTGCCACCGATACACACGACTCTGACAGAATTTCTGACCCCAAAAATGAAGTCAGCAGGAGAAGGTATCCCGGCCATGGAGGTGGAGGAGCGTGTCATGGAGCATACGGAGATGATTGACAATCTGAGCGCCGCCATGGATCGAATTGTCCAGAATATGGAGTATCTCCGTAGTACCGCGTCATGCCATATGGGTTGATGAATGCTCCATCAGTCTTCCAATCATTTGTAGACAAGATTTTCAGAGACCTGCACGGGCAGGGTGTAGTGGTGTATATCAATGACATCCTGATATACTCCGCTACATGCGCTGAGCATGTGTCCCTGGTGTGCAAAGTGCTTGGTTGCCTGTTGGAGCATGATCTATATGTCAAGACAGAGAAATGCTTGTTCTTCCAACAGTCCGTCTCCTTCCTAGGGCATCGGATTTCCACGTCAGGAGTGGAGATGGAGAGCGACCGCATTGCAGCCATGCGTAATTGACCGACTCCCACCACGGCAAAGGAGGTACAGTGATTCTTAGGGTTTGCCAACCACTACTGGAGTTTTATCCAGGGTTTTGGTCAGGTTGCTGCTCCCATTCCCTCACTGCTAAAGGGGGGCCCGGTGCGCTTGCAGTGGTCAGCTGAGGCGAACAGGGCTTTTAGGCACCTGAAGGGTCTGATAACCTTGGTTCCTGTGTTGGCTTATCCCGATCCCTATTTGCCGTTCATAGTGGAGGTGGATGCATCCGAAGCTGGGATAGGAGCAGTGCTCTCTCAGCGCTCGGGTACGCCACTGAAGCTCCGCCCCTGTGTTCAGCCCGGCGGATCGAAACTATGATGTGGGGGACCGGGAGCTGTTGGCTGTCGTAAAAGCCTTGAAGGCGTGGAGACATTGGCTTGAGGGGGCTAAACACCCTTTTCTCATCTGGACTGACCATCGCAATCTGGACTACATCCGGGAGGCGAGGAGACTGAATCCTCATCAGGCATTGTGGGCCATGTTTTTCACTCGTTTTGTGTTTACCCTCTCTTACAGACCTGGCTCCCAGAACGTTAAGGCAGACGCACTGGCTGTATGACACGGAGGAGCGGTTCATGGATCCCACTCCCATACTCCCAGCTTCTTGTTTGGTGGCGCCGGTAGTGTGGGAGCTGGACGTGGTCACATGCAGAGCCCTCTCCCCCTCAGTGTCCAGCTAGGCATCTGTACTTTACGTCTGCTGTCCACGACTGACTGATCTATTGGGCCCACATGTCACCCTCTGGTCATCCTGGGATAGGTTGGACGGTGCGCTGTCATGACTTTAGCTAAGGACGTGAGGATTTATGTTTCCTCCTGCTCAGTGTGCGCCCAGTGCAAGGCTCCTGGACACCTGCCTAGAGGTAAGTTAAAACCCTTACCCGTTCCACAACGGCCGTGGTCGCACCTGTCTGGATTTTTTAACTGATCTTCCACCTTCACAGGCTAACACCACGATCCCAGTCGTTGTGGATAATTTTTCTAAGTCCTGACGTCTCCTCCCTTTGCCTGGTCTCCCTACGGCCTTACAAACTGTGGAGGCCCTGTTTCCACACGTTTTCCGGCACTTTGGGGTGCCTGAGGATATAGTGTCTGATCGATTTCCCCAGTTCACGT
Source organism: Oncorhynchus keta (assembly GCF_023373465.1). NCBI lineage: Eukaryota > Metazoa > Chordata > Actinopteri > Salmoniformes > Salmonidae > Oncorhynchus > Oncorhynchus keta. The sequence goes on from NC_068428.1 coordinate 29,231,258, forward strand.
CAAGGGTTCTGGAAGGCGTTCATGGAACGTCTGGGGGTCTCGTCAGTCTTACTTCAGGTTTTCACCCGGAGAGTAATGGGCAGGTGGAGAGAGTTAACCAGGATCTGGGTAGGTTTCTGCGGTCTTTTTGCCAGGACCGGCCGGAGGAGTGGGCGAAGTTCATGCCCTGGGCAGAGATGGCCCAGAACTAGCTACGCCACTCCTCCACTAACCTTTCTCCCTTTCAATGTGTATTAGGGTATTAGCCGGTTCTAGGTCCTTGGCATCAGAGTCAGACCGAGGCTCCTGCGGTGGACAATTGGTTCCGGTGCACAGAGGAAACCTGGGAGGCCGCCCACGTCCACCTCCAGCGTGCCATACTGCGCCAGAAAGTTGGCGCAGACCGTCACCGCAGTGAGGCCCCGGTATTCGCACCAGGGGACAGGGTCTGGCTCTCGATCCCAAACATGACCCTCCGCCTGCTCTGCCGGAAGCTGGGTCCTCAGTTTGTGGGGCCGTTTAAAGTCCTGAGGAGAGTGAACGGGGTATGTTATAGGTTACAGCTACCCACTAATTACCGTATTAACCCCTCGTTCCATGTGTCTCTCCAGGAGGCAAACAAACGAACGTACAGTCTGATAGGGCTCACTAGGCGGCAGGGTAGCCTAGTGGTTAGAGTGTTGGACTAGTAACCGGAAGGTTGCAAGTTCAAATCCCCGAGCTCACAAGGTACAAATCTGTCGTTCTGTCCCTGAACAGGCAGTTAACCCACTGTTCCTAGGCCATCATTGAAAATAAGAATTTGTTCTTAACTGACTTCCCTAGTTAAATAAAGGTAAAATAAAAATAAATAAAAGCAACAATTCAAAAACAAGATCCCACAAACAACACGTGGCAAAAGGCTGCCTAAGTATGATACCCAATCAGAGACAACGATAGACAGCTGCCTCTGATTGGGAACCATACCCGGCCAACAAAGAAATAGAAAACATAGAATACACATAGAAATAATAAACGAGAACACCCCCCCAAAAAGGTGCGGACTCTGGCTGCAAAACCTGAAACCTCATCTTCAATGGCGGCTCTGGTGCGGAGATCATCGCCGGATGCTACGTACCATGGATCGTCGCCGGAGGCACCGGACAGTGGATTGTCGCTGGGGACTCTGGACTGGGAACTTCTGCTGGAGGCTCTGGACCTCAGACCGTCGCTGGAGGCTCTGGACCGTCGTAGGAGGTTCCGGACCACGGACCGTCGTTGGAAGCTCCGGACTGGGAACCGTCGCCGGAAGCTCTGGACTGTGGAGCCGTACTGGAGGTCTGATGCGTGGGGGCGGTACTGGTGGCACCGGGCTTGGTGACACGCACCTCAGGGGAGGGCGGGGAGAAGGCACAGGACGTACTGGACTGTGGAGGCGCACTGGTGGCCTGATGCGTGGGACAGGCACAGGGCGTACCAGGCTGGGGAGACTCACTGGAGGCCTGGTACGTGGAGCTGACACAGGATATACTGGGCCGTGGAGGCGCACTGGAGGTCTGGAGCGTAGAGCTGGCACAACCCGTCCTGGCTGGATGCTCACTTTAGCCCAGCAAGTGCGGGGCGCTGGCACAGGACGCACTGGGCTGTGGATGCGCACTGGAGACACATTGCGTATTTCCGCAAAACATGGTGCCTGACTGGTCCCACGCTCCTCACGGCGACTATCTTGCTCCAGAAACCAAACCATCCACTCTACCTCATCACTCCCCTCAACTATCTCACAATACTCCTCGCTCAGTCTATTCAAATATTCCTCTTCGCTCTCAGACTCGCCCCTCGACTTTGCCGACCAACCCGTGTGCCTCCGCCCAAAAACCTTTTGGAGGCTGCCTCTCGGGCTTCCGTGGTGGTCGCGAACCCCGTGTCATCGTTGTTCCTCCTTTGCTGCCTCCGCCTGCTTCCATGGCAGGCTTCCATCTCCTGCCATAATCTCGTCCCACGTCCAGGATGTCCTCCATTCCTGGCTTTCCTCCTGTGCATGCTGCTTGGTCCGTTGTTGGTGAGATCTTCTGTCACGATCGTTATGAGGAGTGAACCAAAGCGTAGCGTGGTTTGGGTTCATCATCATTTATTTAAATGTGAACCAGCAACAAAACAAGAAAGAGTAACAAACATACAAATGTACAGTCTTGTAGTGCTCAAAAGCAACAATACAAAAACAAGATCCCACAAACAACACGTGGAAAAAGGCTGCCTAAGTATGATCCCCAATCAGAGACAACGATAGACAGCTGCCTCTGATTGGGAACCATACCCGGCCAACAAAGAAATAGAAAACATAGAATACACATAGAAATACTTAACTAGAACACCCCCCCAGTCACGCCCTGACCTACTCCACCATAGAAAATAAAGGCTTTCTATGGTCAGGACGTGACAGGCTATTGCAAGAAACAGACTGTTTTTCAAATTTTAAACACTTTTTTGGAGAGTTTGAAATTGAGATCCTTTGATCCGGACAAGGGAATTTCTAAAAATATTTTCCCCTTATAAAATCCCCTAAATGTACATTTTAAGCTCAAATAATACAACAACATCCATTTTTCAACTATAAAAGAACTTTCCCTGCAGGACAAGGATTGTCTTGACTTTCAAGAATCCCTAAGCTAATTTCCTACTACATTTTCCATGAGGCTGAGAGAAAATATTGCAGTTTTAAAGCAAATTGGGGGGTGCTGCTATGTCAGTGCGTGTGCTACTGACGAGTCCTACCAGATGACCCGGGAGGGGATGTCTCAGGTGAAGAAGGACATCTGGACACGCTCGGCCATCCAGATCAAACCCGGGGACACACATAAGGGTATACTAAATCCGCGGGCAACATTAAGCATTAAGACTCTAAGAATGTATCCCAAATGGCACCCTATTCTCTATTTAGTGCACTACTTTTGACCAGAGCCTTATATAATTCAAACCCTGCTCAGTCACAGCGTCCCAGTGTTGATGTAGCATACATGATACTAGCATAGGTTATTCTGCCCCCTACTGGTTTGCAACAGCAATGCAGCTCTGTGAGACATAATGGCCACTGTTACTGTCACTGTCATTTAATGCTTTCCATGAATGAAAGGGCACAGCACACAAAAACATTCCAGGTAGAAGTTACCCTTAGGCACAGATCAAGTATCAGCTAGTTCTTCCTAAACCCTAACCTCATCCATAGCCGGAGAAAAATCTCAAACTGGGCTTAGATCAGAACTTTATCTCCATTTTTACAAAATCTTTACTAAAGTACATTGTGCTGCTCTTGAACAGTAATAAATTGTAATTCATATTGAGTTTCTTAGAACATGATGCGTTGATTATTAGAGCCATGTTTTTGGAACAGCTCCATGATTAATGTAGGCAGAGGCCGACCTCTTTCCTCAGGGCGTGCTGCCTGTTATTTAATAACCTTCATCTTACATTCCCCAATCCCCTCATTTCAAGAGCTGCTGGTTAACATAGATAACAACTAATCATCATCATCATGCTCTTATGGAGTAGTAGTGAGATACAACACCATAAGAACTCAAATATTGGAAGAATACTCTTCTCAGAGTACTACTGTAATAGGAAAATCATTTTTTAAAACAGTAGCGTTGAAAGGGGAACGTGTGATAAAACTGATAACCTGTCATGTCCCTGAAGGAGAGATGACATGAACTGCAATGATAGATAGAAAAGAGGAGAGAGAGAGAGCGAGAGAGAGAGAGCGAGAGAGAGCGAGAGAGAGCGAGAGAGAGAGAGAGAGAGAGAGAGAGAGAGAGAGAGAGAGAGAGAGAGAGAGAGAGAGAGAGAGAGAGAGAGAGAGAGAGAGAGAGAGAGAGAGAGAGAGAGAGAGAGAGAGACTTTGACTTTTGGTCTTGCTTTATTGAAACATTCTTAATTCATTTAAAACTCACCCCCACTCCTAAAATAAATAAAAATAAAAAAATAAATAAAAATACACAAAAACCATCTCCTACAACCGTATATCCAAAACATCTTCCCCAGCAATACAGACAGCCCCCCAACACACCATATCTCCTCAAACATCTCCACACATTTGATCATTTTATAGAACTCAAACTCAACCCTAAGGCGCGCAGAGACCATCCCATGAAACAGTAGTAAAGGGTCTGTTATCCCCCACCTTGACCCTGTTCCTCCTTGTTAGCCAAATAGCTAACTTTGCCTGAGCAAACAGAAAATTCAACAAAACACATTTTTCTTTCTCCTTACTCGAATACCTGTATCCCATTATAAACATCCCAACAGCAAAAACCACCCCCAACCTGTCACACAGACATTCCAACAGAGACATTAATGGCATTAACCTGGTGCACACAGAAAACACATGAATTACAGTTTCTTTCATTTGACAGAAAGGACACCCCTGCCCAATTCCCGGATCAACCCGTGCCAACCAGCTGTTAGTGGCCAGGGCTCCATGAAGAACCCTCCACTGGAGGTCCCCTGACCTCTTTGGTACTGGGGGTTTGTAGAGCGCCCTCCATCTAAAACCCACCATACTCTCCGCCCCACATACCCCCTGCCACTGATGTGCCTTCACTCCTGTTAGGCTTCTAATGCTCCTCACCTTAACGCAGAGGTTGTAGAGGGCTTTACCTCCCACCCCTCAAACTCCCCAGGCTCGGAGTGTTAAAATCTAACAAGTCCTCCAGACCCCTTGCCAGTCTCCAGTCTCTGCCGTCACCTGCAGTGGCGGGAACATTGGTGGCCCCTCTCCCTTTGGCCTCTCAAACACCCCCTTACCGGCTCAGACAGTGCCTCCTGGACCTCCTCCAGGAATCTCTCCAGCAGCCTAAGAGACGTTATTCCTGTTTGTTGCGCCAAGACCTCCGGGGTTTTCCACCCCTCCTCTCCCAGCAGTCTCAGGTCACCCAGCCTTTGTAAACCCCTGCCATCAGTTGCCTCTGCAGGGTGGCCGACTGAACCGATCTCAAAGGGATGGCTGGGTTGTGGAAGATGGGCTCCTCCCACACCCACTGCCCAGGCTCCACACCCCTTCTCGTGTGGGCCTTAGCAGCTGCCAGGCCCTCAGCACCGCAGAGTAAAACTCTGAGAGACCTGCTGTACTCAGCCTCTCCAGCTTCATGAGGAACAGCTGCCGGTCCAACCCTAATCCGCCAGCTCTCCTCAGCAGCGCGCATGCTGGTTCCCTCCAGCCAACATCAGTGTGGTACAGCAGTCTCTGCACCGCCTTTAGTCTGAAAGCAGCCATCCTGCTCTCCAGTTCCACCAGGCCTTGTCCTCCTTCGTGGACGGTCATGTACAAAACTGCTGCCTTCAGCCAGTGATGTCCCGACCAAAAAAGTCCACCAGCTTGCGTTGCAGGTCTGCAAGCAGACCGGCGGGGGTTGAGGACAGCCAGTTTATGCCACAAGGAAGATGCCACCAGGTTGTTGATTATCAGCACCCTCCCTCTATATGACACTTGGGACAGGAGCCACCTCCACCTGGCCAGTCTTGACACCACTGCCTGTGTCAGCCCCTCCCAGTTCTTGCTGACCCACCTCTCCGAGCCCAGGTACACCCCCAACACTTTAAGCCCTTCACAACCCCACTGCAAACCCCCTGGAAGCAGAGGAGGAGCCCTATCCCCCATGCCCCACATAACAGAGCTTTGCTCTTTCCCCAGTTTACCTTAGCTGATGAAGCTCCCTCATACACCTTCAGACTGGTCTCTAGTTCCTGCATATCTTGCCCATCCCTGACCATCACAGAAACATCATCTGCATATGCTGAGACTGCAATTCCTGTCACCACATCCATGCCTGTCCAGCACACTCCCGCAGTCTCCTGCGTAGCAGTCCTAAAAAGGCTCAATGGCTAGTGTGTACAGCTGCCCAGATAGAGGGCATCCTTGTCTAATGCCCCGTCTCACCCAGACTGGCCTACTGAGCCCCCTCCCACCTTAACCATACATGACGCCCAGCATACAACAGCTTCACACAGGTCACAAAACTCTTCCCAAACCCAAACACAGACATCGCATTAAACAGATACTCATGATCCACTCTATCAAAAGCCTTCTCTTGATTTAAAGAGACCAGTCCAAAGTTCACATTAGAACCTCTCGACAAGTCCAACATGTCCCTAATCAAGAACAAGTTGTCCGTGATTGAGCGTCCCGGTACACAATATGTCTGGTCCTTGTGTATTATAGAGTCCAGATGGGACTTCAGTCTGTTAGAGAGGACCTTGGCAAAAATCTTGTAGTCCGCACAGAGTAACGCCACAGGCCTCCAGTTCTTAATATATATGCCATTTAGCAGACGCTTTCATCCAAAGCGACTTACAGTCATGTGTGCATACATTCTACGTATGGGTGGTCCCGGGAATCGAACCCACTACCCTGGCGTTACAAGCGCCATGCTCTACCAACTGAGCTACAGAAGGACCACTTAAGTTCACACAAGTCCCTTTTTGGGCAGGAGAGTCAGAGCCGCCCGACGGCAGCTCATCGGCAACTCTCCTACCCCTACGCATTCTCGCAACACGCAAAAGAAATCCTGTCCAATTGTTCCCCAGAATTTTTTGTAAAATTCCACTGAAGTCCATCAACCCCGGGTGCACGACCGGGGACATCTGGGTTACTGCCTCTGCCAGTTCATGTGACAACAGAGGAATGTCCATTTCATCCCTCTGTGGCCGAGAGAGCTTAGGGAGTCCTGCGAACAAGACCTGAGCACACATAGGATCACACATTTCTGCCCTATACAATTCAGTATAAAACTCCACAGTCCGCTCCCGCATCTCCCCCACCACAGAGGTCACCCGCCCATCAGACAGCCGTAGACAATGCATACCCTTGGCTTCACTGCTCTGTCTTTCCAAACCAAAGAAGAAGGAGCTGGGAGCATCCATCTCCTTGAGCATGGAGAACCTAGCTCTTACAAGTGCTCCCTTTGCTTTAACCTGGAAAAAACTGCCCAGGTCCCTACGTAATTCGGCTAAGTTAGCCTGGAGGCCTACATTGCCTTGCCCCACCATCTCTACCTCCATCTCACTAATACACCGCTCTAGTTCCCCCAACACTCTCCTAGCCTCTGAGGATGAGAGAGCTGTGTACTGTTGACAGAAAAGCCGAATTTGCACTTTCCCCACATCCCACCACTGACTCAGAGACTCATACTCCTCTCTTCGCTGCCCCCATCTTTCCCAAAAGTCTGAAACCTGAGCAAAAAGTGGCATCTTGTAAGAGCTTTACATTGAACTTCCAATAAGATACCTGCCGGGGCCCTGGTGAAATAGACAGCCGAGCCATGGTTATGTGGTGATCCGAAAACCCCACTGGGAGAATGGTAGCACTCAGAAACCTATTGCTCTGATTCCTGGACATGTAAAAACGATCAAGTCGAGCTGCACTCACCCTAGCCCCAAAACCTTCACCCACGTATACTGTCTTGTGTTTGGGTGTTTAGTTCTCCAAACATCCACTAGGTCAAACTGATTAAAGATGTCCCTTAACACTCCCACTGACTCTTGTGCCCCAAATCCCCACATTCAAAACACCGTAGACTATCTGTGCTGGCAAAACCTGCATAGAGCCCTTCCCCATGCCTCACTTTAAAATGCACATTTAGCTGTTGTTCATTATTGTTCAGAAACATAAACACTTGCCTCCTGAATGAAACAACGTGCTTAACGGCATCTGCCTGAAAACCTGCTGACAGTACACGGAAACCGCTAGCAAACTTACCAAAACGACTCAGCTCTTTCCTAATTTGATCATCCGTAATAAACGGAGGCAAATTTGCCACTACAACTCTTGTTGAAGGGGTAGAGAGAGGTGAAATTGACACCAACACATCCCTTACAAATATTCCGCTAGCAATTAGCCTACCGACCAAATTAGCTCTTTTCATGAACACAACCACAGCCTTGTTCATTCTAGAAGCAGAATGTATAAACTCAGCTCCTACCTGTTCACCGACCGCGAGCAGAACCTCCTCCACCTTAACTCCGTTCTCAGGAACACACCTGAAACCATGCTGAATCGACAGCGTCTCTTGCGCACTAGGCTGAGAAGCCATTGCGCACACTATACCTTGCAACCCCCGAACGTTACTCTGTCCTCTTCCACCCTAACTTTGAAAAAGAAACTTTGGATACCGCTAAAAACAAATATTGCATTAACCCTCCACCATAGAAAATAACATGTAAAGAAAAGAATAGAATCAAGAAAGTTAGTTAGGATAGAGCTTTCCACACCAAACACTCAAACTCCAAAACACCCAGCATGCACCGAGAGAGAGAGAGAGAGAGAGAGAGAGAGAGAGAGAGCGAGAGAGCGAGAGAGAGAGAGAGAGAGAGAGAGAGAGAGAGAGAGAGAGAGACAGAGCGAGAGAGAGAGAGAGAGAGAGAGAGAGAGAGAGAGAGAGAGAGAGACAGAGCGAGAGAGAGAGAGAGAGAGAGAGAGAGAGCGAGAGAGAGAGAGAGAGAGAGAGAGAGAGAGAGCGAGAGAGAGAGAGAGAGAGAGAGAGAGAGAGTCTGTGTGCGATAAAGAAGTTATTAAAGAAGTTATTCACAACAGAAGTTTGTGAGGTGATGTTCAATATCTCCAATAGCTCTGTGAGCTTTTTCCACCATATATCCAACTACCCAGGATCCTCCAGACTTCCACCATCAACTATTCAGCCATAAATAAGGTAAGCAGTATGCCACTGTGAATTAGGAGACGACCAAGGACAGGAGTTTTCCCTGGCCCAAGAGCAGAAATATTACCCTGGACTTTATCCAACTCTTCTGACTGTCATAGAGACACAACAACAAGCAAACACCTATTTCTTATCAAAATAGCTGCCTGTTTTGAGTTATTTGCTGCTTGTTAGATGTAGGATTTGACATCTTCCCCCGGGAGACTAGGGCAGCCCAGAGAAGAGCCCAGGCCTAGCGGTGCCCTATGTGTGTGTTTACTGTGTTCCTCTGATGTGATGTGATCCGGGCCGGGGCCACTCTGAGACCACTCTGACCCAGTTCCCCCTGATCTCTCTGGGGGAGCGCTCTATTACCAGCCCCAGGATTCAAACTAGGCCTAAATTATGTGTTCACCATATTGAGGCTAGTGGGTGTTCAAACTGCATTACAGATCACATCAAGAACAAACACATAGATGTGGGATCTTAATTTGATCACTATTTTGTTGATGAGAATTTTCCTGCACAGCAAGAAATGCAAACTTGTAGTGTGTTTGAGGTTCAAAAAGGCTTCTAAAGTTAGTAATTAAAACTTTGAATGAAAAATGTATCAAAATGTACCCTACAAAAATGGCCATTAATTATAATCCACATAATAATTTACATTTCCTGTTGCTGCAGGAATGCATAATGCAGACCTTCTTGTAACTGTGCATTGTCAGCTGATGTTTGTCTCTGAACAGCCATGGATAGAAGAGGGCCACTACAATGACTTAAATAAAGGTGAAATGAATACAAAATATATATATTTCAGCTTTTATTTATTTCATCAATTCCCAGTGGGTCAGAAGTTAACATACACTCAATTAGTATTTGGGAGCATTGCCTTTCAATTGTTGAACTTGGGTCAAACGTTTCAGGTAGCCTTCCACAAGATTCCCACAATAAATTGGGTGAATTTTGGCCCATTCCTCCTGATAGAGCTGGTGTAACTGAGTCAGGTTTGCAGGCCTCCTTGCTCGCACATGTTTTTTTCCGTTCTGACCACAACTTTTCTATAGGATTGAGGTCAGAGCTTTGTGATGGCCACTCCAATACCTTGACTTTGTTGTCTTTAAGCCATTTCGCCAAAACTTTGGAAGTATGCTTGGGGTCATTGTCCATTTGGAAGACCCATTTGCTACCAAGCTTTAACTTCCTGACTGATGCCTTGAGACGTTGCTTCAATATATCCACATAATTTTCCATCCTCATGACGACATCTATTTTGTGAAGTGCACCAGTCCCTCCTGGAGCAAAGCACCCCCATAGCATGATGCTGCCATCTCTGTGCTTCACGGTTGGGATGGTGTTCTTCAGCTTGCAAGCCTCCCCCTTTTTCCTCTAAACATAACGATGGTCATTATGGCCAAACAGTTCTATTTTTGTTTCATCATTTCTCCAAAAAGTACGATCTTTGTCCCCATGTGCAGTTGCAAAGTAGTAGTCTGGCTTTTTTATGGCGGCTTTGGGGCAGTGGCTTCTCCCTTGCTGATCGGCCTTTCAGGTTATGTCGATATAGGACTCATTTTACTCATTTTATAGATCATTTTGTACCTGTTTCCTCCAGCATTTTCACAGGGTCCTATGCTGTTGTTCTGGGAATGATTTGCATTTTTTGCACCAAAGTACGTTCATCTCTAGGAGACAGAACATGCCGCCTTCCTGAGCGGTGTGACGGCTGCGTGTTCCCATGGTGTTTATACTTGCATACTATTGTTTGTACAGATGAACGTGGTACCTTCAGGCGTTTGGAAATTGCTCCCAAGGATGAACCAGACTTGTGGAGATCTACAATGTTGTTTCTGAGGTCTTGGCTGATTTCTTTTGATTTTCCCATGATGTCAAGCAAAGAGGCACTGAGTTTGAAGGTAGGCCTTGAAATACATCCACAGGTACACCTCCAATTGACTCAAATGATGTGAATTATCAGAAGCTTCTAAAGCCATGACATTTTCTGGAATTTTCCAAGCTGTTTAAAGGCACAGTCAACTTAGTGTATGTAAACATCTGACCCACTGGAATTGTGATATGGTGAATTAAAAGTCAAATAATCTATCTGTAAACAATTGCTGGAAAAATGACCTGTGTCATGCACAAAGTAGATATCCTAACCGACTTGCCAAAACTATAGTTTGTTAATAAGAAATTTGTGGAGTGGTTGAAAAATGAGATTAACGATGGTCATTATGGCCATCTGGTGGCCATCTGGTGCACATGTAGTGTAGTTTTGTTAGATAAAATCCTTCTTTATATCCCAAAAAGTCTGTTTAGTTGGCGCCATCGATTTGAGTAATCCACTAGTTCAACACGCAGAGAAAGGAATCCAAACATCTACCCCTAAACTTTGTTACAACAAGTCAAAATACATTTCTATCTACTCCTCAGATACCCTAAAATGTAATCAAACTCTGATATTTCTTACGGAAAGAAGTATGTTCAATATGACCTTACTTTTGCATTTCTAAGAGGATGGTCTCTCAAAAAAAAGAACATTCCGGGTGGTTTTCTCCTACCATATCTATTGTGTTATATTCTCCTACATTATTTTAACATTTCTACAAACTTCAAAGTGTTTTCTTTCCAATGGTACCAATTATATACATTTCCTGGCTTCAGGGCCTGAGCTATAGGCAGTTTACTTTGGGCACGTCATTCAGACAGAAAGTGGAGAAAAAAGTTTTTGAAGAAGTTTGGTTGATCGTTTTCTTGTTTGCTTATGGCGGAATAGAGCTCATTCAGTGCTGTCTTAGTACCAGCCTCTGACTGTGGTGGTATGTAGAAAGCTACAAAGAATACAGATGAAAACTCTCTCGGTAGGTAGCGTGGTCTACAGCTTATCATGAGATACTCTACCTCAGGCGAGCAATAGCTCGAGACTCCCTTAGATATCGTGCACCAGCTGTTGTTAACCAAAATACATAGACCGCCGCCCCTTGTCTTACCAGATGCCGCTGTGCTATCCTGCCGTTACATCTTATAACCAGCCAGCTGTATGTTGATGTTGTCTTTCAGCCATGACTCCGTGAAGCATAAGATGTTATAGTTTTTAATGTCCCGTTGGTAGTTTAATATTCCGCGTAACTCGCCGATTTTATTAGCAGAATGGAGGGAAGTGGGGGTTTATTCGATCATCTACAAATTCTCAGAAGTCTATTCACCCAGATCACGGGGATCTGGGCCTGTTACTGAGGAAGCAGCGTATCCTTCACTCGTCAGAGTTGTGAAAGGAAAAAGAGGATTCTGCTTGTCCATGGTGAGTAATCGCAGTCCTGATGTCTAGAAGTTATTTTCAGTCATACGAGAAGGTAGCGGCAAAATTATGTACAAAATAAGTAAAAAAATAAGTTACAAATAAACAAACAAAAAACACAATCGGCCAGGGGCACGTAAAATTTCTAGCGATCTTCTCCCGTGCCATCTTACTGTCAGAAAGTTAACTTCAGTTATTCTTCCTTTAACTCTCTCTCTCTCTGTTTCATTCAGTCTCTCTCACTCTCACTCTCTCACTTTCTCGCTGTCTTTCATACACACACACACACACACACACACACACACACACACACACACACACACACACACACACACACACACACACACACACACACACACACACACACACACACACACACACACACACACACACACACACACACAGACTCTGACTTTCAGTCTCCGAAGGTCAGTCACTTTAGGCGATATAGGAGAATATATAACAACCAATTGAACTAAACATGAATTATACATGAGTATGGATTAGTTGAATATACATTGCTGCCTAATGAAATCTATATGTCTACATGACAAAATAGGGAGGGAGGAATGGAAGGTGAGTGGAAGGTGAGTACAGTACAATAGACCCACATAGTGTCTTACCTATCTTCTTCTCCTTGTCTCAATGGTCTTCATGCTACTGACAGTAGAAACCCATGGATAGAGTCCCACCATGTTACTTTTACATTCACAATACGTTGTTGTGCCAAATGGTGTCCTCCTAACCAGGGCCAGTTAGCATACTGTACATAGGTCCTCAAGGTAGATGTTTTCAGAGGCAATGGCTCAAACTAACCACAAGGTGAAGCTGTAGGCCCATACAATGAATCCCCCAAATGATCAGAACAGAATGCACTGTCACAATGAGACCAATCAATGATCCCCCTCTGATGTAGAGAGAGAGAGAGAGAGAGAGAGAGAGAGAGAGAGAGAGAGAGAGAGAGAGAGAGAGAGAGAGAGAGAGAGAGAGAGAGAGAGAGAGAGAGAGAGAGAGAGAGAGTGTGTGTGTGTGTCTGACATTGTGTGTGTGTGTGTGAATGTGTGTGTGTGTGATGTGTGAACACAGTGCGTGAGAATGCGTGAGAGGAGCGTGCGAGCGTGCGTGGGAGGAATGTCTCTCTGACCGTGACTCCAATGGCTCTGACATTAAGAGTGTGTCTGTGAATGGCAGGATCGAGATATGAACACAGAGCGAGAGAATGAGGAGAGGAGGAGGAGAGGATGGAGGAGGAGTGGGTGGAGAAGAGGATGGAAGAGGAGAGGATGGAGGAGGAGAGGATGGAGGAGGAGTGGGTGGAGAAGAGGATGGAAGAGGAGAGGATGGAGGAGGAGAGGATGGAGGGAGAGCGAGAGGGAGAGAAAAGAAAAGCTTAAATCAATGCTATCCACTTCAGCCTCTCTGACTGCCAAGACATACAGATGCTCTCTCTGTCTAGGAATGTATGTATGTGCGTGTGTGTTTTGTGCGTGTACGTGTACGCATGGGCGTGTGTATGTGCAAAGACATGATAAATCAAATTCTTAGTCAAATCAAATGGACACTAAAGTGACATTATGAAATAGGTGACCTTTCAACCCCCCACTCTGGCCACACATCCCTAGCATTAATTAAACTAATTTGTTATTGAAGCTGAATAATACAGTAATGCATTTTATTGACAGATAGATCATAAGAATTCAGGAGTGGTTTCTACTGAACACTGAGCACCAGTCATCTTCATTGGAAGAAGTTGACTTGGTGAGAATCCAGTGGTATTAACACCTCCAGTGATAAGATGTATGATGTCTTGGTTCTCTGTGTAATGGGTCAACTCTAACTCTGCACTTCCCTGTTCAAAAGGTCGAAATGCACCTGAAAAGAATGCAGATAAGATCTCTCTCCCTCTCTCGCTCTCTCTCCCGCTCTCTCTCCCTCTCGCGCCCTCTCTCCCTCTCGCGCCCTCTCTCTCTCCCTCTCGCGCCCTCTCTCTCTCTCCCTCTCGCGCCCTCTCTCTCCCTCTCGCGCCTCTCTCTCT
>NC_068428.1:29250226-29255226 GCF_023373465.1 Oncorhynchus keta
GAAGTACAGAATAATATGAAATGCTCTGAGACCAGGTTGCTGGTATTTATTTAGCAAGCGTGATAACAGATCACTCCCAACAGAGACAAGCCAAAACTCTTCCATAAATGTAGCAGCCTATACACCTAAACACTAGAGATCTGACATGCTGTCTGATCAACTGTGGGCTACTAACAACAGCTGCATAGTCTAGCCTACTATGCGCCCTCTGGCCAGGCTAAACGAAGCTCTAACCTTGTGTACTGTATTTATAGCCCGTTAGTTTCTGACAAAATGTGAATGGGATCAAATGTAGACGTTTTCAATCCAAACGTATTAACTGGAAGGAATCAATAAACACAATAGCTGACATAGACTGTGAGGTCATGTTTTATTAGTCCTACAGTTGCATAAAGCAAGCTCAGACCTGTGAGTTTTATTGTCCAACAAAGACACACTTTCTCTGTGTCTTTTTATAGGAAACACCTCTGGTCGTTCTTTAAAATGTCATTCATGTGAACAAGTAGAAAGTTGCTACAGTTTGGCAGGGTTTCCATCCTCCCCAAGGCCAGGAGCATTTCTATTCGTTGTTATTAACCATGTGATCTGATTAGAAAAACGCTGGTCCATCGTAGCCCATATTACACCTTTTTAAAACAGATGAACCACGTTATACCTGATAAGGTCTGGAGTTTTACCTGGTTAGGTTACCAGGAGGTTAATCTGGTTTCACCTTGTTGGCTCAGGTATTCAAAACAGCAACCTTTCGGTTACAACGCTCTAACCGCTAGGCTACCTACTGTTCTTCTTGAAATGGGAAAACATCATTATGCCTTATTGTGCCTTCACGACACAGAAACCGCACATCATATGTCATTCATTTATGTGGAGAGAAAGCTGCAGTGTGTGCGTGTGTGCGTGTTTGTGTGTATGTGAGCTGGAGTGAGTAATGGAACTGGCTCAGGCCAGTTGGCTAGTTAGTTGTTGGTTGATGTGGTAGGGCAGGGAGTGTTCTGAAAAACATGCAAACCCTTATGACCTATTTTACTACTGGCTCTGTATCAGTCCTGGGTTCAAATACCATTTGAAATCTTTCAAATATTTTTAGCATTTGCTTTGCCCTGCCTGGAGGGCCAGGTGGGAGACTTTTACACTTTCAAGGCTTTTCTTCTAGTGGTTCCATGGCAACAGACAAGCTCAATCAAGCACAGATGCAGTATTTGAAATGATTTAAAATTCTATTCTTTTTACACAAATGTGCTCTTTATAGCAGGCCATGGGAGCATGCACTTCACACCCATATAACCACATCAACGCTGGCACATCTTGGGAAAAAAATAGTCAATAAAAAGAAAATGAACAGCATTCCGCTACCTATACAGAATTGCCACTTTTCAGGGTCATGCATATGAGAGATAAAATATGCCCCCCTCCCCCCTCCCCTCCCAGCCACCTAAACACACTACTTCCACTTGAGGACAGGAAGTGTGCATGTGGACAGGTAGTTTTGGAGAGATGTAGTTAAAGAAGACCAGCGGTGTGTGGTTGTGACTGTATGTGACCAAAAAAAGGAAAACAAGAAAAGGGAAGTGAAGGGTAGTAGAAGTCATACTTTTCGCAAGGGAGTTTCGGCCGACCGGATTTTCTTGGGAGATATCTGTGAAGAGAGCAACAGAATTAAAGTCTTGTTTCCCCTCTTCAGAGATATCTCCAATGGCAACAGTGCTGTTCTAGAAAGATCAAGTTTGACAAAAAAAAGTGTTTTTGTGTAGTTGCTGCAGATGTCTAAAACCTTTTTTAAGTTAGAGGTAGAATGTCAATTGAGGTTAGACAGGAAGTATTTAAATATATTTCTGATGTCATATCCTGTGATGGCATGTCCTCTCGCTCCTATTCTCCCAAATGCCAGTGGCTCCTCATAGACTAGCGTAGCGTAGCGGATAATGCTGAAGATAATACCCATCTCTTTGAATAAGCTACTGCTACAAATGTATCCTAGAGATGTGGGCCGGGGGCTGAGGGCCAGGGGGCTGAGGGCCGGGGGGCTGAGGGCCGGGGGGCTGAGAGCCGGTGGGCCGGTGGGCCGGGGGGCCAAACATGCAGTATGAGTGGGACTCCACAGACGGAGCAGGAGAAGAGTAGAATGGCTACACTGACACTACCACTACCACAGGCTGGACCAATAGGTCTAGGACACCTATTTACAACAGCTAGCAGCCACACACTAAACAGAATCCCTTCAGAAACCCCTCTGATGCTTCCTAAAGGAGTAGTGTTATAAACAGGCATTACAACTTCAGGGACTGCTGCTGTACACTAGCATAGGCTAAAGCACGATGGTGAAATGTTGAGGAGTCAATTTGCCTGTGTATTAATTGTATCTGGCCCTATTGAATAAACTAGCATATAAATGAGTCATTGAAGCACAACACAGCATAGGAACATTCAGGGACAAGGCAGAACACAGTCACAGAGGAGGAAACATGGGCAATTCACTTTACACTGTCATCTGCAAAGAGATTGTATCCGATTTGTTTTGTCAAGAAAAATGATAGGATATTGAATTTCTCTTAACAATTACTAGTTACGGCAGCACTTTTGTTATCTGCACGTTTGGTAATAAGCTTGCCACTAGCCAATCAGTTTGTCCAAAGGTACCTTCGATTTTTGTTATCTGCACATTTGGCAACGAGCTCACCACTAGCCAATCAGCATGGCCAAAAATACCTTAGTCTTTCATGGCCATCCAATCATCCCCTTAGGCGTTGGTAAGTCAGTTATAATAGGTCGATTGTAAACAGTTAATTGTGCAACTGGCTGAATTAAAGGTATGTAAGTGACTTGAGGTATCAGACACTCCCAGGATCAATAATGGAACATTGAAGAATATAACAATCAACCTGTGAATAGATGAGTATTTCTGGAGAGCTCAGGTACTATCAGAAGTTCAAGGTCTATATCTTTTAACAAGGTATATGGCTTCTTAGAGCCTTGAGGAAGCGTGTACATGTTGTGGAACAGCCTGGTCTCATAGACTAGACATAACATAGTAAACTTACACCCGGGTACACTTAAATTAGTATGATATGTTATTTTGGTATGGTTACATAGGACAGAAGGTTACTTAAGGCAAAATCTAAAGTAGGGTAGTTGGTCGGGGTGGATGGGTTGGCATATAACGCAAACGTCTAGCATTTAATTAGGTCATTAGCAACTTTGCAATGGCTTACTACTTTTTAGCTACTTTGCCACTACTTAGCATGTTAGCTAACCCTAACCTTAACCCTTTTACCTAACTCAAAACTCTAACCTTAACCTTAACCCTTTTACCTAACTCAAAACTCTAACCTTAACCTTAACCCGAACTCTAACCCCTAGCCTAGCTAACATTAGCCACCTACTTAACATTAGCCACAACAAACATAACGTAACATAATGTACGAATTGCAATTCATAACATATCATACAAAATGGATGACGGACCTCCAAAAATGAATATATACCATTCGAAACATAACATATCATAGCATCCCAGATTTACATTTACTATGTTACATCTACCACGTAGAAGAACTGCCCATCTTCCCTTCACATAAAGACAACATATCAGCTCATAACATGTGAATGGAGCCAGACTGGTGCTCAAGGACACCCGGTGTGTATAGGGAGGGAGGGAGGGAGAGATGGAGAGATGGAGAGGGAGTGAGAAGGAGAAAGGAAAAGTATTTATTATGGATCCCCATTAGCTGCTACAAAGTCAGCAGCTACTCTTCCTGGGGTCCAGCAAAATTAAGACAGTTCTATACAATTAAAAGAATTACATTTCACAACAGATTTCACAACCCATTAAGTCAAATATAATATAAGAAAGGGGATTAAAAAGGGAGATGAAGAGAGAGAGAATCCGAGGGAAAGAAGGAAAGAGCCATGAATGAGAGAATAGAGACAGACAGAGTAGCACCGTTTGTCTACCTTCATAGGAGCCAGCTGTATGGGCGTGATATAGGAGGGGTCTACCATGGGCTTCGGCCTGTTGGCTGTGTCTGCCAGGAGACTCTGCCATTGCTGGGGCAGGCCAGTGAACTTCTGCTCCCGCGCATCGAAACCCGTGTGGACCCGGTGCTCGAAGTTAGATGGAGCTGAAATCTCCAGCCTCTTTTTCTTCTTCCCAAACATGCTGGAAAACCTGGACAAACCTGGGAACAGACAGTGAGATATTTTATTTAAAAAACAAGAAGGTCCCGACAGACAGACACAGCAGACTTAGTGGTCTAAACTCACTATTTGGGAAACACTGTATTCGATGAATAAGTACATTATGAAGTTGATATACTCTATGTTATTGGGACAGAGGCTGCAAGAGATAGTCAAGATATCTCCCACTTCAACACTTATAGCATCCTGAACCTTTACTTTATGTTACTTTATGTTCCTTCTTGCAGTATGTTTCAGTGAGGTAACGAGCTGGAGAAGTGGATGTGGGAGAGACAATCAATGGTATAGCCTAGGTAGTTTATGCAGTACAATAAAATGTTATAAACTATCCTCACTGGGAGAGTTTAACACACACACTGCATAAGTGCATACAAACACACACACACACACACACACACACACACACACACACACACACACACACACACACACACACACACACACACACACACACACACACACACACACACACACACACACACACACACACACACACACACACACACACTTCACATACTAATTAACATTGAAAATCAAGTCTGAAATTTCAAAGTGGGAATGACAAACTTCCGAAGCCTTTTTGTATCCGTCTTCCTGTCTCTCTCCCCTGTAGGAACATTGTCTTCCTGTCTCTCACCCCTGTAGGAACATTGTCTTCCTGTCTCTCTCCCCTGTAGGAACATTGTCTTCCTGTCTCTCTCCCCTGTAGAAACATTGTCTTCCTGTCTCTATCCCCTGTAGGAACATTGTCTTCCTGTCTCTCTCCCCTGTAGGAACATTGTCTTCCTGTCTCTCTCCCCTGTAGG
>NC_068428.1:29260226-29262726 GCF_023373465.1 Oncorhynchus keta
CACTAACCAAGTTCTGGAGCAACATTTCCCAGCATGGCAGAACGTCCTCAACACAGAGTAAGAGGGACAGGGTTCCTGATTCCCAGGCTGATTTGTCTCTAGCCATCTGTCGCCATCTGAGCCACGGCAGGCGCTTCCCCTGCACCCAAAACTCAGCCACAAGACACACACACACATACACACACACACTTGCGCGCACACACACACACACGCACGCACGCACGCACGCACGCACGCACGCACGCACGCACACACACACACACACACACACACACACACACACACACACACACACACACACACACACACACACACACACACACACACACACACACACACACACACACGCACTATTGCTTGTGTGTGCATGTGTAAGCAAGCGTGTGAGTGTGGTGTGCGTGCCTGTATGAGCAAGCATGTATGTGTGTGCGCGTGAGTATGTCCAAGGGTTTATCAATTCATGGGCGCAAGTGTGTGTGAGGAGGGTCTATTTTTGGTCCCTAGGCATATGTTACGTATACTGCAGCAGGGCTAGTTAGGAACTGGGTTACAGCCCTCCCTCCCACAGTGTTTTTTTGAATGATCATGCTAAACTCACTGCATGTTAGATTCTCACAATGTGTTCACGTCATAATTTGGGATCTGAGGCATAGGGAACACATTTAGCTACACACGATGCACATATATCACTAATATGCCCATACTGCCGTAGATTTTCTGACATACATTTAAATAGAACACAAAACATAGCTGCAATGCCTATTTAGGCACAATGAAGGTGTTACAAATGCAGACATTTGCCCTCCTTCTCCCTCCACCCCCAGCCCCAAGGCAGAGGAGGCATTTCTGAAACACAGAAATATGATGCTACAGTTTTGTCCCTGTCATCTTCATACAAGCAGCATTTCTTATAAAGAAAGTTCAGATGTGGGCCTCCACAATCTACACTGAGCTATTGCCAAAAATAAATCTTCCCAAACCCACAACTAGGGTGTTGCTAACTCCATGTTTAAACGTCTTAAACCATCGAAACATCCAATCACAAATCACCATCCCACATCGCCATCCCATCATGAGTCTGTGGCCTGACAGAGTATTTTCTGTTGCTACTGCACCACATGTAGTGTACTGTACCACACATGGTTGTCATGTTGAACACTTTTTATTCACTCTACCAACCCAATGACTGTTCAATTATCTTAGGCTCTTGTTCTGCAGATGTTGTTCTCTGTTGTGAAGTGGTTGTTGTTTATTTGTGTTCATTTTGTTCTATCAAGATGTTGTTACCTGGAGATTTTTTAATTGGGTCCAAAATTCATGTTTATATCGACGCTCAGATCCATCTACCTGTAGAGGTATATTCTTCCTGCAGTAAACCATTTCTGTTCTTGATCAAGTTTGGATACATCTGGTTATTAGTTTTTATTCTGCTACCCACAGCTTTGTAAATGCTTGGGTCCCTATACATACTTCCAGGAATGGGATCAGGGTCGGAATGAACTATTAATCTAACAGTCAGACCTCAAACTCAACTCATTGTTCCCCTCTAATCAGAGACCGATTTAGACCTGGGATACCTGGTGGGTGCAATTAACTATGAGGTAGAACAGAAAACCAACACGCTCCGGACCTCATAGGGTAAGAGTTGAACACACCTGTTCTATAGTATGACCAAGTTTAAAACTCATAGAAGTCCTATTTTTGACATGTTTTACGTTTAATTGATAATAGTTGTCTCTGACAGTCAGAGAGAAACATATCAGGGTATTACTTCTACACCATCCACATGTCAGCTTACCTGGTAACAGATTCATAGTTCCTCTCAACCAATAGAAATGCTCCATTTCAACAAGGCATTTACAGCCCTATATTATGAGAAAAAGTAAGGAACATAAAAACATAATCCACAGCAATGGCATGGGTATTCAGGCCCAATCCCAGTAGACGGCTAGGTATTAGTTACCCAGCCAGCGAGCTTGCCTGTCCTGTCTGCTATATCCCAGTCAGAGACAGTACTGTAGATGAGGACAGGAACAGACCGGAAAACTGCAGACTCCAACAGCCCAGCCAAGCGATGGCAAGGCACAGCCAGACAGCCTGGACACGTCCCTTTCCCTTTCACTATGAGATTCACCCTGATGGCCTCGTCTCAAACTAAATGCTCACAACCATCACATCCATTCTCCCTAAGGCTTTCTGCTCTGCATCCTCACGTAGACCTTCTGGTGCCATTGCTGCTGCTGAGTGTCAGTGTTTGTGTGTGTTTGTGTCTCCTGTGTCTCCTGTGTCTTCTGTCCTCTCCCTGATCGGAACAGACACACACACAATATCTGGCCTCTTGCCAATGATGCTGGTACCCAGAGGAATCATGCCCAGCTCTCTTTCTCGCTCTGTCTCTCTCTTTCTCTCTCTGTCTCTCTCTCTCTCTCTCTCTTTCTCTGTCTATCTCTGTCAATTCAATTCAATTCAATTCAAGGGCTTTATTGGCATGGGAAACATG
>NC_068428.1:29265226-29302726 GCF_023373465.1 Oncorhynchus keta
TCCTACATTATCAAGATAGAAACCTTCTTACATCATCAGGACAGAAACCTTTCTACATTATCAAGATAGAAACCTTCTTACATCATCAGGACAGAAACCTTCCTACATTATCAAGATAGAAACCTTCTTACATCATCAGGACAGAAACCTTCCTACATTATCAAGATAGAAACCTTCTTACATCATCAGGACAGAAACCTTTCTACATTATCAAGATAGAAACCTTCTTACATCATCAGGACAGAAACCTTCCTACATTATCAAGATAGAAACCTTCTTACATCATCAGGACAGAAACCTTCCTACATTATCAAGATAGAAACCTTCTTACATCATCAGGACAGAAACCTTCCGACATTTTCAAGACAGAAACCTTCTTACATTATCAGGACAGAAACCTTGCTACATTTTCAACACAGAAACCTTTCTACATGATCAGAACAGAAATATTCCTACATTATCAGAACAGAAACCTTCTTACATCATCAGGACAGAAACCCTCCTACATTATCAAGATAGAAACCTTCTTACATTTTCAAGACAGAAACCTTCCTACATGATCAGGACAGAATCCTTTCTACATTATCAGGTCAGAAAAACCTTCTTTCATTATCAGACAGAGCAACCTTCCTACATTTTCAGGACTGAGAAACCTTCCAACATTATCCAATCTGAGAAACCCTCCTACATTATCAGTATATTAATCTGATATAGTTATTCCTATCTGTTGTGGTCCTATCCATATCCCACCATAGATACACCAACACAGACGTGAATCTGTCAGCTAGGCAGAGATCAGCAGGGTTATCTTAAATGAGATCTGTACCCTCAGGACAGCAGAGAAATGTGTGTGTGTGTGTGTGTGTGTGTGTGTGTGTGTGTGTGTGTGTGTGTGTGTGTGTGTGTGTGTGTGTGTGTGTGTGTGTGTGTGTGTGTGTGTGTGTGTGTGTGTGTGTGTGTGCGTGTATATGTGTAGGTCACATGACCATAATGGTTTCATCCAATGCTTTTATGCAACACATTTGATCCATGGATTGCCTCATTACTATGCAGAAGCCAGAAGCCTGCTGGTTGCAGAGGTACAGTAAGGGGTTATCTCACCATGGTTGTTGTTTTACATACACACTGTACAGGTCTCTGCATCTCTACCTGAAACCCTGCAGTGTAGGTACATCTCTACCTGAAACCCTGCAGTGTAGGTGCATCTCTACCTGAAACCCTGCAGTGTAGGTGCATCTCTACCTGAAACCCTGCAGTGTAGGTGCATCTCTACCTGAAACCCTGCAGTGTAGGTGCATCTCTACCTGAAACCCTGCAGTGTAGGTGCATCTCTACCTGAAACCCTGCAGTGTAGGTGCATCTCTACCTGAAACCCTGCAGTGTAGGTGCATCTCTACCTGAAACCCTGCAGTGTAGGTGCATCTCTACCTGAAACCCTGCAGTGTAGGTGCATCTCTACCTGAAACCCTGCAGTGTAGGTGCATCTCTACCTGAAACCCTGCAGTGTAGGTGCATCTCTACCTGAAACCCTGCAGTGTAGGTACATCTCTACCTGAAACCCTGCAGTGTAGGTGCATCTCTACCTGAAACCCTGCAGTGTAGGTGCATCTCTACCTGAAACCCTGCCATCTCTACCTGAAACCCTGCAGTGTAGGTGCATCTCTACCTGAAACCCTGCAGTGTAGGTGCATCTCTACCTGAAACCCTGCAGTGTAGGTGCATCTCTGAAACCTGAAACCCTGCAGTGTAGGTGCATCTCTACCTGAAACCCTGCAGTGTAGGTGCATCTCTACCTGAAACCCTGAAATCTCTACCTGAAACCCTGCAGTGTAGGTGCATCCCTACCTGAAACCCTGCAGTGTAGGTGCATCTCTACCTGAAACCCTGCAGTGTAGGTGCATCTCTACCTGAAACCCTGCAGTGTAGGTACATCTCTACCTGAAACCCTGCAGTGTAGGTGCATCTCTACCTGAAACCCTGCAGTGTAGGTGCATCTCTACCTGAAACCCTGCAGTGTAGGTGCATCTCTACCTGAAACCCTGCAGTGTAGGTACATCTCTACCTGAAACCCTGCAGTGTAGGTGCATCTCTACCTGAAACCCTGCAGTGTAGGTGCATCTCTACCTGAAACCCTGCAGTGTAGGTGCATCTCTACCTGAAACCCTGCAGTGTAGGTGCATCTCTACCTGAAACCCTGCAGTGTAGGTGCATCTCTACCTGAAACCCTGCAGTGTCTCTACCTGGTACATCTCTACCTGAAACCCTGCAGTGTAGGTGCATCTCTACCTGAAACCCTGCAGTGTAGGTGCATCTCTACCTGAAACCCTGCAGTGTAGGTGCATCTCTACCTGAAACCCTGCAGTGTAGGTGCATCTCTACCTGAAACCCTGCAGTGTAGGTGCATCTCTACCTGAAACCCTGCAGTGTAGGTGCATCTCTACCTGAAACCCTGCAGTGTAGGTGCATCTCTACCTGAAACCCTGCAGTGTAGGTGCATCTCTACCTGAAACCCTGCAGTGTAGGTGCATCTCTACCTGAAACCCTGCAGTGTAGGTGCATCTCTACCTGAAACCCTGCAGTGTAGGTGCATCTCTACCTGAAACCCTGCAGTGTAGGTGCATCTGAAACCCTGCAGTGTAGGTGCACATCTGAAACCCTGCAGTGTAGGTGCATCTCTACCTGAAACCCTGCCCTGCAGTGTAGGTGCATCTCTACCTGAAACCCTGCAGTGTAGGTGCATCTCTACCTGAAACCCTGCAGTGTAGGTGCATCTCTACCTGAAACCCTGCAGTGTAGGTGCATCTCTACCTGAAACCCTGCAGTGTAGGTGCATCTCTACCTGAAACCCTGCAGTGTAGGTGCATCTCATCTCTGTACCTGAAACCCTGCAGTGTAGGTGCATCTCTACCTGAAACCCTGCAGTGTAGGTGCATCTCTACCTGAAACCCTGCAGTGTAGGTGCATCTCTACCTGAAACCCTGCAGTGTAGGTGCATCTCTACCTGAAACCCTGCAGTGTAGGTGCATCAGTCTCTCTACCTGAAACCCTGCAGTGTAGGTGCATCTCTACCTGAAACCCTGCATCTCTACCTGAAACCCTGCAGTGTAGGTGCATCTCTACCTGAAACCCTGCCGTGTAAGTGCATCTCTACCTGAAACCCTGCAGTGTAGGTGCATCTCTACCTGAAACCCTGCAGTGTAGGTGCATCTCTACCTGAAACCCTGCAGTGTAGGTGCATCTCTACCTGAAACCCTGCAGTGTAGGTGCATCTCTACCTGAAACCCTGCAGTGTAGGTGCATCTCTACCTGAAACCCTGCAGTGTAGGTACATCTCTACCTGAAACCCTGCAGTGTAGGTGCATCTCTACCTGAAACCCTGCAGTGTAGGTGCATCTCTACCTGAAACCCTGCAGTGTAGGTACATCTCTACCTGAAACCCTGCAGTGTAGGTGCATCTCTACCTGAAACCCTGCAGTGTAGGTGCATCTCTACCTGAAACCCTGCAGTGTAGGTGCATCTCTACCTGAAACCCTGCAGTGTAGGTGCATCTCTACCTGAAACCCTGCAGTGTAGGTGCATCTCTACCTGAAACCCTGCAGTGTAGGTGCATCTCTACCTGAAACCCTGCAGTGTAGGTGCATCTCTAACCTGAAACCCCCTGCAGTGTAGGTGCATCTCTACCTGAAACCCTGCAGTGTAGGTGCATCTCTACCTGAAACCCTGCAGTGTAGGTGCATCTCTACCTGAAACCCTGCAGTGTAGGTGCATCTCTACCTGAAACCCTGCAGTGTAGGTGCATCTCTACCTGAAACCCTGCAGTGTAGGTACATCTCTACCTGAAACCCTGCAGTGTAGGTGCATCTCTACCTGAAACCCTCTCTACCTGCAGTGTAGGTGCATCTCTACCTGAAACCCTGCAGTGTAGGTGCATCTCTACCTGAAACCCTGCAGTGTAGGTGCATCTCTACCTGAAACCCTGCAGTGTAGGTGCATCTCTACCTGAAACCCTGCAGTGTAGGTGCATCTCTACCTGAAACCCTGCAGTGTAGGTGCATCTCTACCTGAAACCCTGCAGTGTAGGTGCATCTCTACCTGAAACCCTGCAGTGTCTCTAGGTGCATCTCTACCTGAAACCCTGCAGTGTAGGTACATCTCTACCTGAAACCCTGCAGTGTAGGTGCATCTCTACCTGAAACCCTGCAGTGTAGGTGCATCTCTACCTGAAACCCTGCAGTGTAGGTGCATCTCTACCTGAAACCCTGCAGTGTAGGTGCATCTCTACCTGAAACCCTGCAGTGTAGGTGCATCTCTACCTGAAACCCTGCAGTGTAGGTGCATCTCTACCTGAAACCCTGCAGTGTAGGTGCATCTCTACCTGAAACCCTGCAGTGTAGGTGCATCTCTCTACCTGACCTGCAGTGTAATCCTACCTGAAACCCTGCAGTGTAGGTACATCTCTACCTGAAACCCTGCAGTGTAGGTGCATCTCTACCTGAAACCCTGCAGTGTAGGTGCATCTCTACCTGAAAAGTGCAGTGTAGGTGCATCTCTACCTGAAACCCTGCAGTGTAGGTACATCTCTACCTGAAACCCTGCAGTGTAGGTGCATCTCTACCTGAAACCCTGCAGTGTAGTTGCATCTCTACCTGAAACCCTGCAGTGTAGGTGCATCTCTACCTGAAACCCTGCAGTGTAGGTGCATCTCTACCTGAAACCCTGCAGTGTAGGTGCATCTCTACCTGAAACCCTGCAGTGTAGGTGCAGTATTGCAGCACGTACTGTCTGTGTCCATAGGGTATATGCTATATGCAAAACTACTATGTATCATGTTACTTCCTTTTACTTGGGATTAATTCATATCTACCCGGCACAGCCTGAAGAGGACATGCCACCCCTCAGAGCCTAGTTCCTCTCTAGGTTTCTTCCTAGGTTCCTGTCTTTCTAGGGAGTTTTTCCTAGTAACTGTGGTTCTACATCTGCATTGCTTGGTCTTTGGGGTTTGAGGCTGGGTAACTGTAAAGCACTTTGTGACAACTGCTGATGTATAAAGGGCTTTATAAAATACATTTGATTGATTGAATGGATTGGAAGGAGAGGAGAGACAGAATGGCCTAGCAGAAAAATAATCTGACAGTATGCAGGGTTGACTGTGGCAGTCAGAATCATCAGTTGACTGACTATCTGATGTTATGGAGTACACCGTAGTCTTGGTTAGAATGAAAAACACAACCGAGAGGGTTCTGATCTCACAAGACAGACAGATATTTAGTACTGAGGGGAGGAGAATAGATACTGGCTGTAAATGCTATATATTATATACAGTGCCTTGCGAAAGTATTCGGCCCCCTTGAACTTTGCAACCTTTTGCCACATTTCAGGCTTCAAACATAAAGATATAAAACTGTATTTTTTTGTGAAGAATCAACAACAAGTGGGACACAATCATGAAGTGGAACGGCATTTATTGGATATTCCAAACTTTTTTAACAAATCAAAAACTGAAAAATTGGGCGTGCAAAATGATTTAGCCCCCTTAAGTTAATACTTTGTAGCGCCACCTTTTGCTGTGATTACAGCTGTAAGTCACTTGGGGTATGTCTCTATCAGTTTTGCACATTGAGAGACTGACATTTTTTCCCATACCTCCTTGCAAAACAGCTCAAGCTCAGTGAGGTTGGATGGAGAGCATTTGTGAACAGCAGGTCTGGACTTTGACTTGGCCATTCTAACCCCTGGATATGTTTATTTTTGAACCATTCCATTGTAGATTTTGCTTTATGTTTTGGATCATTGTCTTGTTGGAAGACAAATCTCCGTCCCAATCTCAGGTCTTTTGCAGACTCCATCAGGTTTTCTTCCAGAATGGTCCTGTATTTGGCTCCATCCATCTTCCCATCAATTTTAACCATCTTCCCTGTCCCTGCTGAAGAAAAGCAGGCCCAAACCATGATGCTGCCACCACCATGTTTGACAGTGGGGATGTTGTGTTCAGGGTGATGAGCTGTGTTGCTTTTACGCAAAACATAACGTTTTGCATTGTTGCCAAAAAGTTCAATTTTGGTTTCATCTGACCAGAGCACCTTCTTCCACATGTTTGGTGTGTCTCCCAGGTGGCTTGTGGCAAACTTTAAACAACACTTTTTATGGATATCTTTAAGAAATGGCTTTCTTCTTGCCACTCTTCCATAAAGGCCAGATTTGTGCAATATACGACTGATTGTTGTCCTATGGACAGAGTCTCCCACCTCAGCTGTAGATCTCTGCAGTTCATCCAGAGTGATCATGGGCCTCTTGGCTGCATCTCTGATCAGTCTTCTCCTTGTATGAGCTGAAAGTTTAGAGGGACGGCCAGGTCTTGGTAGATTTGCAGTGGTCTGATACTCCTTCCATTTCAATATTATCGCTTGCACAGTGCTCCTTGGGATGTTTAAAGCTTGGGAAATATTTTTGTATCCAAATCCGGCTTTAAACTTCTTCACAACAGTATCTCGGACCTGCCTGGTGTTTTCCTTGTTCTTCATGATGCTCTCTGCGCTTTTAACGGACCTCTGAGACTATCACAGTGCAGGTGCATTTATACGGAGACTTGATTACACACAGGTGGATTGTATTTATCATCATTAGTCATTTAGGTCAACATTGGATCATTCAGAGATCCTCACTGAACTTCTGGAGAGAGTTTGCTGCACAGAAAGTAAAGGGGCTGAATAATTTTGCACGCCCAATTTTTCAGTTTTTGATTTGTTAAAAAAGTTTGAAATATCCAATAAATGTCGTTCCACTTCATGATTGTGTCCCACTTCTTGTTGATTCTTCACAAAAAAAATACAGTTTTATATCTTTATGTTTGAAGCCTGAAATGTGGCAAAAGGTCGCAACGTTCAAGGGGACTTTCGCAAGGCACTGTACGTGTCATTTGGATATATAGTGGATGTCTGGTGTATCTGGATATCAGCATGCTCCGCCCTCGCCTTTCTCATGTGATATATGAAGCGTCTGTATCCAGATGTATCCACAGCCAGTGGTTTATATGGAGAGATCATCACACTTCACTCATTTAATCTCCTTCTCAAACCAAGGCTCCTTTAAGAAGGCCTTCCCATATGCTTTTTGTTATATCGCTGTAAGGCTTTAACATCTGTACACAGACCAGACAACACATACACACACACACACAGCGACTTCCTTTGTTACACAGGGACAGATTTGTGTAGCGTTTGACCTCAGTCAGGGACACAGAATGGGACTGATGTAAAGCGTCTTGAGTGTTCAGTTTATCTCTGGACTGTAGAGACCAAGTCTGTGGCCTAGGGAGAGGAGTGTGAATAGTTAAAACATCTCTTTTTAACAGTCTGCTATTGACGGCTAATGAACCATTCACAAACACATTCCAAGAGATTTCAAGAGCATGCTAAGGGGAAAGATACACACATGCTTACACACGTGCACGCGCACACGCACACGCACACGCACACGCACACACACACACACACACACACACAGTACAGTGCAGTATAAATATAGTTATATTGACAATATCACCATAAGTTGAGTACTTGAATACTGTGTCTGTGTAATGTTCCATGAACGTTGATCAAACACACACTCCTGCTCCATTAGCTTGGCTCATTAACCATTTAACAGCCACTTATAGCATCGCTAACAAACCGCTAATCATAGAGCCCAATGCTAGCACAGAGAGGCTGTAAATGTCGTTCTCTCTGCTACGCTCCACTGCTTCTCCACCCACTGCAGTAAATGAGGCTCTGCTCTTAAAACCCTTTACACACACACACACACACACACACACACACACACACACACACACACACACACACACACACACACACACACACACACACACACACACACACACACACACAAACTTGTGTGCACACACACATGCATGCACACACACACACACACACACACACACACACACGCATGCATGCATGCACACAAAACTTGTGTGCACTGACATAAGCATGCATGCACATGCGCACACAACACACACACACGCACACACACACACACGCATGCATGCATGCACACAAAACTCGTGTGCACTGACATAAGCATGCATGCACATGCGCGCACACACACACACACATACACACACACACACAGATAAGCCAGTCTTTCCTGTTGGTTTTCTGGGCTAAAAGCACTCTAGTTCCTCCTCGCTATGTCCTATGAAACTATGCTTTCTCCCCATTATCTAGAGGAACATGTTAAGTCCTTCAGGCTCCCACATTGTCCCCAAACATCCATTATTGATCACTGGATCCACCCCTGCCTTGTTTGGGTGGATACACGAACTGAAATGTAAAATGTCTTCATAGGTCTTTGTGTGGAAAACCAAAGCGATTGCAATGTTGAGATGTATGTACATAAACATTTGCTTCCACGTGTGTTCACAGTTTTAAAGAGGAACTGACACAGATTTAGCACCATCAAATCTCATTCAATATGTTTATATATATATTCCCCGGGAAGAATATGATGCGTTTATGTTCATTTTTTGACAAGTGGGCGCATAGATATGCAAATGTTCATGCTTTCATACATTCATAGAATGTTTGGAAAGAACATGCTGGAGAGTCTGGTACTTGTGAAAATGATATAGTCATATGAAAGGTGGCTGTGCGTTTTTTAATTTATTAGACACTGCAGTAAATGAAAACTAATCTCGACCAGGTACGGACTCTACACAGACTGGTGCGCCATAACCAATCACTGCTAGAGAAGGACTATATTGCAAATAGGCTATGCCATACTGGCATGTGCCATCCCCTTTTCTGCTGTTGCACTGCACTGCGCTGTTGCACAGCAGAACAGTGGGACTTTATTTAGATCCTTGTTTAGAAAGCAGAAGCAAAAGTCACAAAAGAAACCTGAATGGTTTTCTGCTAATATATAAATACCACAGAAGTCTTAACTGAAAGGGCCAAAATATATCTTGTTTTTTTCAGTCCAAAAGGCAAAGGCCTCCTTTGGGGACGGGGGCTTGGATTAAATTATTATTATTAGTATGTTTTAAATATTGGACCGAACACACATTATGACAAGAGAGACAACACACCACTACATAAAGAGAGACCTAAGACAACAACATAGCAAGGCAGCAACACATGACAACACAGCATGGTAGCAACATAACATGACAACAACATGGTAGCAACACAACATGGCAGCAGCACAACATGGTAGCAGCGCTAACATGGCACAAACATTATTGGGCACAGCCAACAGCACAAAGGACAAAAAGGTAGAGACAACAATACATCACGCAAAGCAGCCACAACTGTGTCCTTGATTGAGTCGTTGAATGAAGAGATTGAGATAAAACTGTCCAGTTTGAGTGTTTGTTGCAGCTTGTTCCAGTCGCTAGCTGCAGCGAACTGAAAAGACGAGCTACTATGTGTGTGCTTAGGGGACTTGTAAAAGAATGTGACTGGGTGACTGGGTGTTGTATGTGGAGGATGAGGGCTGCAGTAGATATCGCAGATAAGGGGGAGTGAGGCCTAAGAGGGTTTTATAAATAAGCATCAACCAGTAGGTCTTGCGACGGTTTTTCACTTTATATATTCACTTTGTATGTTGTCTACCTCACTTGCTTTGGCAATGTTTACACATGTTTCCCATGCCAATAAAGCCCTTGAATTGAATTGAATTGATATACAGAGATGACCAGTTTACAGAAGAATATAGAGTGCAGTGATGTGTCCTATAAGGAGCATTTGTGGCAAATCTGATGGCCGAATGGTAAACAACATCTAGCCGCTCAAGAGCACCCTTACCTGACTATGTATAAATTATGTCTTTACGTAATCTAGCATAGGTAGGATGGTCATCTGAATCAGGGAAAGAGGAGCGATTACGATAGAGGAAACCAAGTCCAGATTGAACTTTAGCCTGCAGCTTTGATATGTGCTGAGAGAAGGACAGTGCACCGTCTAACCATACTCCCAAGTACTTGTATGAGGTTACTACCTCAAGCTCTAAACCATCAGAGGTATTAATAACACCTGTGGAGAGAGGGGAATTCTGCTTACCAAACCACATGACCTTTGTTTTGGAGGTGTTCAGAACAAGTTTAAGGGCAGAGAAAGCTTTGCTGTAGAGCGTTTAACACAAAATCTGGAGAGGGGCCAGCTGAGTATACAACTGTATCATCTGCATATAAATGGATGAGAGATTGTAGGGCCTAGGATCGAGCCTTGGGGTACTCCCTTGGTGACAGGCAGTGGCTGAGACAGCAGATGTTCTGACTTTATACACTGCACTCTTTGAGAGAGATAGTTAGCAAACCAGGCCAAAGACGCCTCAGAGACACCAATCCTCCTTAGCCGGCCCACAAGAATGGAATGGTCTACCATATAAAGATTTGGCCAATTCAATAAAAATAGTAGCACAACATTGCTTAGAATCAAGGGCAATGGTGACATCTTTCAGGACCTTTAAGGTTGCCGTGACACATCCATAACCTGAGCGGGAAACCAGATTGCATATCAGAGAGAATATTATAGACATCAAGAAAGCCAGTCAGTTGATTATTAACTAGTTTTTCTAACACGTTTGATAAACAGGGCAAAAGAGAAATAGGCCTATAACAGTTAGGATCAGCTTGATCTTCCACTGTAAATAATGGATATGCCTTCCAAGCAATGGGAACCTCCCCAGAGAGGAGAGACAGGTTAAATACGTCAGAGACAGGTTTAATAGGTCAGAGACAGGTTAAATACGTCAGAGATAGGTTTAATAGGTCAGAGACAGGTTAAATACGTCAGAGATAGGTTAAATAGGTCAGAGATAGGTTTAATAGGTCAGAGACAGGTTAAATACGTCAGAGATAGGTTAAATAGGTCAGAGACAGGTTAAATAGGTCAGAGATAGGTTTAATAGGTCAGAGACAGGTTAAATACGTCAGAGATAGGTTAAATAGGTCAGAGACAGGTTAAATAGGTCAGAGATAGGTTTAATAGGTCAGAGACAGGTTAAATACGTCAGAGATAGGTTAAATAGGTCAGAGATAGGTTAAATAGGTCAGAGACAGGTTAAATAGGTCAGAGATAGGTTTAATAGGTCAGAGATAGGTTTAATAGGTCAGAGACAGGTTAAATAGGTCAGAGACAGGTTAAATAGGTCAGAGATAGGTTAAATAGGTCAGAGACAGGTTAAATAGGTCAGAGATAGGTTTAATAGGTCAGAGACAGGTTAAATAGGTCAGAGAGGTTTAATAGGTCAGAGATAGGTTAAATACGTCAGAGATAGGTTAAATAGGTCAGAGACAGGTTAAATAGGTCAGAGACAGGTTAAATACGTCAGAGATAGGTTAAATAGGTCAGAGATAGGTTTAATAGGTCAGAGACAGGTTAAATACGTCAGAGATAGGTTAAATAGGTCAGAGACAGGTTAAATAGGTCAGAGATAGGTTTAATAGGTCAGAGACAGGTTAAATACGTCAGAGATAGGTTAAATAGGTCAGAGACAGGTTAAATAGGTCAGAGATAGGTTTAATAGGTCAGAGACAGGTTAAATACGTCAGAGATATGTTAAATAGGTCAGAGACAGGTTAAATAGGTCAGAGATAGGTTTAATAGGTCAGAGACAGGTTAAATAGGTCAGAGATAGGTTAAATAGGTCAGAGACAGGTTAAATAGGTCAGAGATAGGTTTAATAGGTCAGAGATAGGTTAAATACGTCAGAGATAGGTTAAATAGGTCAGAGACAGGTTAAATAGGTCAGAGACAGGTTAAATACGTCAGAGATAGGTTAAATAGGTCAGAGATAGGTTTAATAGGTCAGAGACAGGTTAAATACGTCAGAGATAGGTTAAATAGGTCAGAGACAGGTTAAATAGGTCAGAGATAGGTTTAAATAGGTCAGAGACAGGTTAAATACGTCAGAGATATAGGTCAGAGACAGGTTAAATAGGTAGGTTTAATAGGTCAGAGACAGGTTAAATACGTCAGAGATATGTTAGAGACAGGTTAAATAGGTCAGAGATAGGTTTAATAGGTCAGAGACAGGTTAAATAGGTCAGAGATAGGTTAAATAGGTCAGAGACAGGTTAAATAGGTCAGAGATAGGTTTAATAGGTCAGAGACAGGTTAAATAGGTTAGAGAGGTTTAATAGGTCAGAGACAGGTTAAATAGGTCAGAGATAGGTTAATAGGCCAGAGACAGGTTAAATACGTCAGATATAGGTTTAATAGGTCAGAGACAGGTTTAATAGGTCAGAGATAGGTTAAATAGGTCAGAGACAGGTTAAATATGTCAGAGATAGGTTTAATAGGTCAGAGATAGGTTAAATAGGTCAGAGACAGGTTTAATAGGTCAGAGATAGGTTTAATAGGTCAGAGACAGGTTAAATAGGTCAGAGACAGGTTAAATAGGTCAGAGACAGGTTTAATAGGTCAGAGATAGGTTTAATAGGTCAGAGATAGGTTTAATAGGTCAGAGACAGGTTAAATAGGTCAGAGACAGGTTAAATAGGTCAGAGATAGGTTTAATAGGTCAGAGACAGGTTAAATAGGTCAGAGACAGGTTAAATACGTCAGATATAGGTTTAATAGGTCAGAGACAGGTTTAATAGGTCAGAGATAGGTTAAATAGGTCAGAGACAGGTTAAATAGGTCAGAGATAGGTTTAATAGGTCAGAGACAGGTTAAATAGGTCAGAGACAGGTTTAATAGGTCAGAGATAGGTTTAATAGGTCAGAGACAGGTTAAATAGGTCAGAGACAGGTTAAATAGGTCAGAGACAGGTTTAATAGGTCAGAGATAGGTTTAATAGGTCAGAGACAGGTTAAATAGGTCAGAGACAGGTTAAATAGGTCAGAGACAGGTTTAATAGGTCAGAGACAGGTTTAATAGGTCAGAGATAGGTTTAATAGGTCAGAGACAGGTTTAATAGGTCAGAGACAGGTTAAATAGGTCAGAGACAGGTTAAATAGGTCAGAGATAGGTTTAATAGGTCAGAGACAGGTTAAATAGGTCAGAGACAGGTTTAATAGGTCAGAGACAGGTTTAATAGGTCAGAGATAGGCTTGGTGATGATATCGGCACCAACCTTAAAGAAGGGTCTAAACCATCTGACCCAGATGTTTTTTGGGGGTCAAGTTTAAGGAGCTCCTTTATCACCTTGGACTCAGTGACTGCCTGCTAGATGCATTAGAAGGGGTGGGAGATGAGAAAATGTTGGATGGGGAAGGAGTCATGGGTGAGTCATATAAGAATCCTGACTTAATGAAGTGGTGATTAAAGAGCTCAGCCATGTGCTTCTTGTCAGTAACAACCACATCATCAACATTAAGGGACATGGGCAGCTGTGAGGAGGAGGGTTTATTCTCCAGGTCTTTAACCGCTTTCCAGAACTTCTTGGGGTTAAACTGAAGAGATAGAACTGCTCCTTAACAAACACGCCCCCATAAAGAAAATGAGAATTAAAAACAGGTTCAGCCCCTGGTTCGACCGTGACCTTGAAGAGTTAGTCCACCCCAAAAATTGCATTTGGAGAAAGGCTCGACACACGCATACTCAGGCTGACTGGCTCTCGTTCAGGCAAATAAGATATCCGCAAGGCTAAAGTGAGTTACTTTAACAATTCCACTGAAAATATCAACAAAGAAGTTCAAAGCGTCTTCGATAGAGGAGATCAAGCTGATTCTATACCATTTTACATAGGCTAGTTCATGAAGGAACGCTTGCTCACTAAAGTTGTTTAGCAAGCGTCTATGACAAATCAGGACAGGTTGTTTCACTGAGCAGCCATTATGAACACAGGCTGTAAAACAGTGATCACTAAGGTCATTACAGAAAACACCAGACTGATACCTATCAGGATTAGTTGTGAGGATAACATTGAGGAGAATAGTTTTTTCTTGGTGTTTGGAGTCATACCTGGTGGGACTGGTAATAATCTGAGAAAGACTACGGGAGTCCCATTGCTTTAGGACTTGGTCAGGTGGTTTAAGCATGTCCCAGTTTAGGTCTCCTAGCAGGACAAATTCAGGCTTAGTGTAAGGGGCCAGGAGAGAGCTTAGGGCAGGTAGGATACAGGCCGATGCTAATGGAGGACGATAGTACCCAGCAACACTCAACAAAGAGCTATTTGAAAGTTTATTGCTTAAAACCAGCTAATCAAATTGTTAGTGGACAGACTTGGTGGAGACAACCGAGCACTGAAAGTGATCCTTGGTAAAGATTTCCACTCCCCCACCTTTAGAAGATCTGTCTTGCCGAAAAAGGTTATAACCAGAAAGGTTAACATCAGTGTTCAAAACACTCTTCCTTAACCACGTCTCAGTAATGACCAACACATCTGGATTGGAGCTGTGAACCCACACTTTCAATTGATCCATTTTAGGTAATAAGCTTCTATTGTTAACGTGCATAAAACCCAGGCTTTTACGAGAGCAGAAATCAGTGAAGCAGATATTAGAGCACAAGTCAGAATTGGGGCTAGCAACAGTAGATGGGCCGGAGTGTACATGCACATTTCCAGATATCATCAGCAGTAATACAATCAAGGAATGGCAGAGGACAGGGAGAGTTCTTCA
Organism: Oncorhynchus keta; assembly: GCF_023373465.1. Lineage (NCBI taxonomy): Eukaryota > Metazoa > Chordata > Actinopteri > Salmoniformes > Salmonidae > Oncorhynchus > Oncorhynchus keta. The sequence goes on from NC_068428.1 coordinate 29,279,790, forward strand.
GTGTTGATTTATGACATTTGAATGTGCATTAGATGGCAACAAGATCATATTGTAGCAATTTCATCTGGTAACATGAATACAAAGCCGGCGAGAGGTGGTTAGAATAGGATGGGAGGCCAAAGGTCAGTGTAACCAACGGAGAATCCCGAGTGTGGGAACAAACATAGTCTGTCCCACGGTTGGGTGAACAAGAAAGTTTATAGACAACAATAAGCATGCAGGAGTCATGAGGCAAATAGCAAAATTGCCAAGAAAAAATAAATATATATATATATATATATATAACGACTTAGGGCTAGCCATTGTAAGTTCAGAGTCACTCACCCCAACAGTGTGTGTGTGCTGGAGGCACACAAGTGAATGGATTTACAGCTTGCCTGCCTGCTCATTTGACCAATGTCGAATACATTTTGATTGACAACTAAGAGATATGCCAACAGTCATTCAAGTTTGAGTAAATTAGTAACTATCTTAGTGAGTCACATTTCTCTGTAGCCATAGCCACCGAAGCTGAAAATAAAACTTTAAAAAGTCTGCCACTCACCCACTTGTCCAGGCAATAACGTTACACTTTCCAGCAGCTAGCTAGCTATAGTACAAGTTTCTATATAAGTTTAGGTTCTAGCTAGCTAAATTACTTAGTTATCAAGCCATATAGCTAGCTTGCTAAATAAGTAGGCCTACTGTACATAAATACATGATCTAGCTATAGACTTAGTCACGTAACCGGACTGCATAGCAAGATTGATTGTGTTGAGATTCCCAATCATTGCCCTTTTCATCGATTTTTGTCAACAATATTGTGCTGAAACAGTTCACCCCTGAATGGCTGGAGGCAGCAGACAATGTACTTGCTGTGATTTCCAACCTGATAGTAATATTTATTACACTACAAAGAGATGTATTGGTACATTTTATTAATCATGCACTGACTGTATCTATTTAATTCTGACAACAATGCCTTTTTAGTCAATATACAACCTATTTTTTAAATCTCGTATGAAGTTGGTTCTGAAGCTGTGAATGTGATATCTTAGACTGACAATGTGAGTATCTGTGTGTTTAATTTCTGCAAAGTATTTACAACAGTGTCAGTCCCACTTTTAGCCCGGAGACATTGCATAACTTAAAGCAGCGTTTCACTGGGTCAACTGCCTACATAGAGAGAGATGGGGGGAGAGAGAGGGGGAGAAAGAACTATGGAGAGATGGATAGAGAAAGAGAGAGGGGGAGAGCTCAGAAACGGATGAAGTGTAACCAATGGGGCGGCAGGGTAGCCTAGTGGTTAGAGTGTTGGACTAGTAACCGAAAGGGTTGCAAGTTCAAATCCCCGAGCTGACAAGGTACAAATCTGTCGTTCTGCTCCTGAACAGGCAGTTAACCCACTGTTGCTAGGCCGTCATTGAAAATAAGAATTTGTTCTTAACTGATTTGCCTAGTAAAATAAAGGTAAAATAAAAAAATTAAAAATTAAAGACAGAGGAAGGGGGAACCTCTTCATAACGGAGCTGAGGTTCAAATATACTCCCACGGCTAGGCCATACTGAATGTCTAACAGTCACACAGAAATGGGCAATCGCTAGCAGATATTTATGACATGGCTGGCATGGTCTTGACAGGGCATCAATCTTTCACATCCCAACCAAGGTCCCTGACCACAGTGTCAGCCCGGCTGATGACAGAGTGATACCTCTAGGATGTAGGCCTTCAGTTTGGTCTCATCTGGGTATTAATCGTTAACCCACACACACACACACACAGGTTATCTAACAACACAGTAGTACAATAAGAGTCATTTCCTAAAAACACACACCAGAGAAGGTACATACAACTACAGTAAAAAACATTTATCAGTCTCTCCCTTTCTCCCTATTATATATCCTCTTCCCTCCATAGTGGTGTTTATCCTCTCTCCCTATTATATATCCTCTTCCCTCCTCTAGTGGTGTTTATCCTCTCTCCCTATTATATATCCTCTTCCCTCTCCCTCCATAGTGGTGTTTATCCTCTCTCCCTATTATATATCCTCTTCCCTCCATAGTGGTGTTTATCCTCTCTCCTATTATATATCCTCTTCCCTCCATAGTGGTGTTTATCCTCTCTCTCCTATTATATATCCTCTTCCCTCCATTATTATATATCCTCTTCCCTCCATAGTGGTGTGTATCCTCTCTCCCTATTATATATCCTCTTCCCTCCATAGTGGTGTTTATCCTCTCTGCCTATTATATATCCTCTTCCCTCCATAGTGGTGTTTATCCTCTCTGCCTATTATATATCCTCTTCCCTCCATAGTGGTGTTTATCCTCTCTCCCTATTATATATCCTCTTCCCACCATAGTGGTGTTTATCCTCTCTCCCTTCCCTCCATAGTGGTGTTTATCCTCTCTCCCTATTATATATCCTCTTCCCTCCATAGTGGTGTTTATATATCCTCTTCCCTCCATAGTGGTGTTTATCCTATTATATATCCTCTTCCCTCCATAGTGGTGTTTATCCTCTCTCCCTATTATATATCCTCTTCCCTCCATAGTGGTGTTTATCCTCTCTCCCTATTATATATCCTCTTCCCTCCATAGTGGTGTTTATCCTCTCTCCCTATTATATATCCTCTTCCCTCCATAGTGGTGTTTATCCTCTCTCCCTATTATATATCCTCTTCCCTCCATAGTGGTGTTTATCCTCTCTCCCTATTATATATCCTCTTCCCTCCATAGTGGTGTTTATCCTCTCTCCCTATTATATATCCTCTTCCCTCCATAGTGGTGTTTATCCTCTCTCCCTCCTATTCCCTATGGTGTTTATCCTCTTCCTCTTCCATAGTGGTGTTTATCCTCTCTTATATATCCTCTTCCCTTATATATCCTCTTCTCACCATAGTGGTGTTTATCCTCTCTCCCTATTATATATCCTCTTCCCTCCATAGTGGTGTTTATCCTCTCTCCCTATTATATATCCTCTTCCCTCCATAGTGGTGTTTATCCTCTCTCCCTATTATATATCCTCTTCCCTCCATAGTGGTGTTTATCCTCTCTCCTATTATATATGGTGTTTATCCTCTCTCCCTCCATAGTGGTGTTTATCCTCTCTCCCTATTATATATCCTCTTCCCTCCATAGTGGTGTTTATCCTCTCTCCTATTATATATCCTCTTCCCTCCATAGTGGTGTTTATCCTCTCTCCCTATTATATATCCTCTTCCCTCCATAGTGGTGTTTATCCTCTCTCCTATTATATATCCTCTTCCCTCCATAGTGGTGTTTATCCTCTCTCCCTATTATATATCCTCTTCCCTCCATAGTGGTGTTTATCCTCTCTGCCTATTATATATCCTCTTTATATATCCTCTTCCCTCCCCTCCATAGTGGTGTTTATCCTCTCTCCCTATTATATATCCTCTTCCCTCCATAGTGGTGTTTATCCTCTCTGCCTATTATATATCCTCTTCCCTCCATAGTGGTGTTTATCCTCTCTCCCTATTATATATCCTCTTCCCTCCCTCCATAGTGGTGTTTATCCTCTCTCCCTATTATATATCCTCTTCCCTCCATCCATTAGTGGTGTTTATCCTCTCCTCTTCCTCCATTATATATCCTCTTCCCTCCATAGTGGTGTTTATCCTCTCTGCCTATTATATATCCTCTTCCCTCCATAGTGGTGTTTATCCTCTCTCCCTATTATATATCCTCTTCCCTCCATAGTGGTGTTTATCCTCTCTGCCTATTATATATCCTCTTCCCTCCATAGTGGTGTTTATCCTCTCTCCCTATTATATATCCTCTTCCCTCCATAGTGGTGTTTATCCTCTCTGCCTATTATATATCCTCTTCCCTCCATAGTGGTGTTTATCCTCTCTCCCTATTATATATCCTCTTCCCTCCATAGTGGTGTTTATCCTCTCTGCCTATTATATATCCTCTTCCCTCCATAGTGGTGTTTATCCTCTCTCCCTATTATATATCCTCTTCCCTCCATAGTGGTGTTTATCCTCTCTCCCTATTATATATCCTCTTCCCTCCATAGTGGTGTTTATCCTCTCTGCCTATTATATATCCTCTTCCCTCCATAGTGGTGTTTATCCTCTCTCCCTATTATATATCCTCTTCCCTCCATAGTGGTGTTTATCCTCTCTCCCTATTATATATCCTCTTCCCTCCATAGTGGTGTTTATCCTCTCTCCCTATTATATATCCTCTTCCCTCCATAGTGGTGTTTATCCTCAGCCTCTCTTTCCACTTGACCAGGCTTCAGGCTTCAGCTCTTCTAGATGTAGCTTTACATCTGCTGACCTGTTTTCACTGAGCCTTCCCATCATGGCTCATAGGGGCTTGTAGAGGGTCATTGGTAGAGCACTAGTAACCAGACTGATGAGATAAGAGGACTTCTTTGAAACATACATCAGGAATAACATACATTTTGAAAGGGCACAGCGCAGTTCATTAGAGAAGCTCCCGTCAGCAGATCTGGGTGCAGACAGCCTCGTAGAAACTCATACAGTTCACCCACTGATGGCTGTGATAAGGAAGTGGAGTGGGATTAGTTGTCTGTGTGTGTGTGTGTGTGTGTGTGTGTGTGTGTGTGTGTGTGTGTGTGTGTGTGTGTGTGTGTGTGTGTGTGTGTGTGTGTGTGTGTGTGTGTGTGTGTGTGTGTGTGTGTGTGTGTGTGTGTGTGTTTATCCTCTCTCCCTATTATATATCCTCTTCCCTCCATAGTGTGTGTGGTGTTTACCCCCAGACAGGCTACACAGTCTCACTTTGGGCGAATTAGCAATGGCAGGCCTCTCTGCTCTCTCTTTCTATATCCCTTCTTCTCTCCTCTCCACTCTCTCCATCTCTCAGTTTCTTACCCAATACATCCTGCTAATTATACCATAATTTAATGACATCCAGTCTTCCCCATCTGCTTGCTAGCTCGCCTGAAGAGACGGTCGTCAGCTCGCGTTCTGCTCATAGCGCTTGGCCTACATCGCTCACACACATAAATAGACACATATCAAGCACACACACACACAGACACACACACATATACACATAACTGTAGATAGGGAGAAGATGAGATAAGAGCACTAACAGCGTAACAACATTGCTTGGTTGTAAACCATAAGATCCACTGTATTTATCACTCCTAGGAACCATGACCTGTTTACGAAACAGACACACACACACACACACACACACACACACACACACACACACACACACACACACACACACACACACACACACACACACACACACACACACACACACACACACACACACACACACACACACACACACACATTTGGGTCGGTCCACTTATGCAGATGGCTAAATGACTTGACAGCACGTTGTGACTTACACATGACGAAAGGGGAACTGAGGTGGGACAAAGGGATAATAGGAACACAGAGAAATAGGCTTCGCCGATACACAGTGAAATCATTCATAACTAGGGTTGCAAAATTCCATGAACTTTCAATAAATTCCCAGTTCCTGAAATGCTACAACCACTGCATGTTACCACACAAACACAGAGACTGCCTTTTTCAGGCCTGGGTTTGAATACTATTCAAAATCTTTATAATATTTTTGGCGTTTGCTTTTGCCTGCCTGGTGTTTCAGACAAGTGGAGTTTGCAGTTGTACGACTGTTCTAGTGGTCCCATTACACCAGGTAAACACAATCAAGTCCAGCTAAAGTTACTGGGTTAGTGTGGGTTTGCAACCAGGAAGTGTTCCTCAGTATCATAGTTATAGCTTATCCATGGAGAGAGTTCTGACTCTATGGAGAGGTCGGACTGAATTCCCTCTTCTTGCCTGATTTCTTTGCTTGACATGACTACACGACCGTGCGAGACTAATGTACTAACATGTGTAGAATATCAGTTTTGGTAGACAACATTTCCTACATCTCGATGTTGTGGGCTCCACAATTGTAGAAATGACTTAAGGCTTCTTGAGGCGGGTCGAAAAAGGATGCACCAGAAATATGCTTCCTGATCCGGCATGAGAAAGCATAATGGTGATTATGTACTTACTTTCTTAAAACAATACAGCCTACTGTGTATTACAGTCTACTGTGTATTACAGTCTACTGTGTATTACAGCCTACTGTGTATTACAGCCTACTGTGTATTACAGCCTACTGTGTATTACAGCCGACTGTGTATTACAGCCTACTGTGTATTACAGTCTACTGTGTATTACAGCCTACTGTGTATTACAGCCTACTGTGGATTACAGCCTACTGTGTATTACAGCCTACTGTGTATTACAGCCTACTGTGTATTACAGCCTACTGTGTATTACAGCCTACTGTGGATTACAGCCAAAGGATTACTCACTTTATCAAAAGGATTAACATTCCATGCTATCAGAAAGTATTGACAACCATTGACTTATTCAACATTTTGTTGTCACAGCCTGAATTCAAAATTAATTCAATAGATTTTTTTCTCTCACATCCATCTACACACAATACCCCATAATGACACAGTGAAATCATGTAAAAACATTCTATTGAAAATGAAATACAGAAATATCAAATTTATATAAGTATTCACACTCTTGAGTCAATACTTCATAGAAGTACCTTTGACAGCGATTACAGCTGTGAGTCTTTCTGGGTAAGAGTCTAATAGATTTACACACCTTGATTGTGCAACATTTGCCCATTATTATTTTTTAAATTCTTCAAGCTCAGTCAAATTAGTTGTTCATCATTGCTAGACAACCATTTTCAATTCTTCACATATTTTTTTGAAATAGATTTAAGTAACCCGGCCACTCAGGAACATTCACTGTCTTCTTGGTAAGCAACTCCGGTGTAGATTTGGCCTTGTGTTTTAGGTTATTGTCCTGCTGAAAGATGAATTCATCTCCATGTGTCTGGTGGAAAGCAGACTGAACCAGGTTTTCCTCTAGGATTTTACCTGTGTTTAATTCCATTTTATTTTTTATCCTGAAAAACTCCCCAGTCCTTAATGATTACAAGCATACCTACAACATGATGCAGCCACCACTATGCTTGAAAATATGGAGAGTGGTACTCAGTAATGTGTTGTATTGGATTTCCTCCAAATATAAGACTTTGTATTCAGGACAAAAAGTGAATTGCTTTGCCACGTTGTTTGCAGTATTAGTTTAGTGCCTTGTTATAAACAAGAAGTATGTTTTTAAATATTTGTATTCTGTACAGGCTTCCTTATTTTCACTCTGTCAATTATGTTAGTATTGTGGAGTAACTACAATGTTGTTGATCGATCCTCAGTTTTCTCCTATCACATCCATTAAACTCTGTAACTGTTTTAAAGTCACCATTGGCCTCATGGTGAAATCCCTGAGCGGTTTCCTTCCTCTCCAGCAACTGAGTTAGGAAGGATGCCTGTATCTTTGCATTGACTGGGTGTATTGATACACCATCCAAAATGTAATGAATAACTTTATCATGTTCAAAGGGATATTCGAAAGTCTGCTTTTTAAAATATTTACCCAACTACCAATAGGTGCCTTTCTTTGCGAGGCATTGGAAAACATCCCTGGTCTTTGTGGTTGAATCCACTTTGATATTAAGTGAGAGAGAGAGAATTACATTAGAAATGTCTTAATTATTTTGGAACTTTTGTCAGTGTAATGTTTACTGTTCATTCGTTATTGTTTATTATCTATTTCAGAGAGAGAGAGAGAGAGAGAGAGAGAGAGAGAGAGAGAGAGAGAGAGAGAGAGAGAGAGAGAGAGAGAGACAGAGAGACAGAGAGACAGAGAGCGAGAGAGGCAAGAAGGGCATACTATGCCATCAAAAGGAACATAAAATTGAACATACCAATTAGGATCTGGCTAACAATACTTGAATCAGTCATTGCCCTCTATGGTTGTGAGGTCTGGGGTCCGCTCACCAACCAAGACTTCACAAAATGGGACAAACACCATATTTAGACTCTGCATGCAGAATTCTGCAAAAAATATCCTCTGTGTACAATGTAAAACACCAAATAATGCATGCAGAGCAGAATTAGGCCGATACCCGCTAATTATCAAAATCCAGAAAAGAGCTGTTAAATTCTACAACCACCTAAAAGGAAGCGATTCCCAAACCTTCCATAACAAAGCCATCACCTACAGAGAGATTAACCTAGAGAAGAGTCCCCTAAGCAAGCTGGTCCTGGGGCTCTGTTCACAAACACAAACACACCCCACAGAGCCCCAGGACAGCAGCACAATTAGACCCAACCAAATCATGAGAAAACAAAAAGACACATTGGAAAGAATTAACAAAAAAACTGAGCAAACTAGAATGCTATTCGGCCCTAAACAGAGAGTACACAGTGGCAGAATACCTGACCACTGTGACTGACCCAAACTTAAGGAAAGCTTTGTCTATGTACAGACTCAGTGAGCATAGCCTTGATATTGAGAAAGGCCTACTTAGGCAGACATGGCACTCAAGAGAAGACAGGCTATGTGCTCACTGCCCACAAAATGCGGTGGAAACTGAGCTGCACTTCCTAACCTCCTGCCCAATGTATGACCATATTAGAGAGACATATTTCCCTCAGATTACACAGATCCATAAAGAATTCGAAAACAAATCCAATTTTGATAAACTCCCATATCTACTGGGTGAAATTCCACAGTGTGCCATCACAGCAGCAAGATTTGTGACCTGTTGCCACGAGAAAAGGGCAGCAAGTGAAGAACAAACACCATTGTATATACAACCCATATTTATGCTTATTTATTTTATCTTGTGTCCTTTACCATTTGTACATTGTTACAACACTGCCAAAGCAAGTGAGGTAGATAATATACAAAAGTGAAATAAACAATAAATATGAACACAAAACATTACACATACAGAAGTTTCAAAACAATAAAGACATTACAAATGTCATATTATATATATATATATATATATATATATATATATATATATACATTTGTAATGTCTTATTATTTTGACATTTGTAATGTCTTTATTGTTTTGAAACTAAATGTTAATGTTTACTGTTTATTTTCATTGTTTATTTCACTTTTGTATATTATCTACCTCACTTGCTTTGGCAGTGTTAACAAATGTTTATCATGCCAATAAAGCCCCTTGAATTGAATTGAATTGAGAGAGGGTGGGAGCAAGAGGGAGAGAGGGGGGGGGGCAGGAGAGAGTGAGAGGGGGAGGAGAGAGAGGAGAGAGCAGGAGAAAGAGAGAGGGGGAGGAGAAAGGGGGGCCTGGAGCCTCAGTGATGTGTAGATGGAGCAACTTACACAACTTTTCATTTATTAAGGAGCACAAGACATAATAGGGGGAGTAGGGGGGGATCAGCATCTAGTGGCAACATCTCCCTACTCCCAGTGGGCTAGAAGCCAGCATGTAATACCTGAAATAGGGACATCATCAACTAGGGACCCCAGGTCTGACTCTAGAGGACTGGTGCCACAGGGAACCTGGCATGATTTGTGGCATGGCTGTCCCATCCCCATCCATCCCTTCCCACCAGACAGCCATGGCAATAAAAACACGCTACTTGTTAGCACTGCATTTACAGCGCTAATCTAATCATCAATATGTTTGGCCTTTGGCAAATAGCTGCAACGTAAATTCTAACACACTGGCCTGTGGCTGTGGGTTCATTACTTACTTTACACGTGCATCGGTTAGTCCAATCACATTGGGAAATACTGCTAAGGTACATAATAGTAGGTTTTAGTAGACAGAAGCTGCTAAGGTACATAATAGTAGGTTTTAGTAGACAGAAGCTGCTAAGGTACATAATAGTAGGTTTTAGTAGACAGAAGCTGCTAAGGTACATAATAGTAGGTTTTAGTAGACAGAAGCTGCTAAGGTACATAATAGTAGGTTTTAGTAGACAGAAGCTGCTAAGGTACACAATAGTAGGTTTTAGTAGACAGAAGCTGCTAAGGTACATAATAGTAGGTTTTAGTAGACAGAAGCTGCTAAGGTACACAATAGTAGGTTTTAGTAGACAGAAGCTGCTAAGGTACACAATAGTAGGTTTTAGTAGACAGAAGCTGCTAAGGTAGTAGGTTTTAGTAGACAGAAGCTGCTAAGGTACACAATAGTAGGTTTTAGTAGACAGAAGCTGCTAAGGTACACAATAGTAGGTTTTAGTAGACAGAAGCTGCTAAGGTACATAATAGTAGGTTTTAGTAGACAGAAGCTGCTAAGGTACACAATAGTAGGTTTTAGTAGACAGAAGCTGCTAAGGTACATAATAGTAGGTTTTAGTAGACAGAAGCTGCTAAGGTACACAATAGTAGGTTTTAGTAGACAGACTCCTTCTAAAGACTCATTATAAAGATTCATGATAAAGACTACCTCTAAAAGACTCCCTCTAAAGACTCCCTCTAAAGTATCATTATAAAGACTCCTTCTAAAGACTCCCTCTAAAGACTCCCTCTAAAGTCTCATTATAAATACTCATTATAAAGACTCCCGCTAAAGACTCCTTCTAAAGACTCATTATAAAGACTCCCTCTAAAGACTCACTCTAAACAAAGTCTCCTTATAAAGACTTCTTCTAAAGACTCATTATAAAGACTCCCTCTAAAGACTCCCTCTAAAGTCTTATTATAAAGACTCATTCTAAAGACACCCTCTAAAGACTCCCTATAAAGTCTCATTATAAAGACTCCCTCTAAAGACGCCCTCTAAACAAAGTCTCCTTATAAAGACTCCTTCTAAAGACTCCTTCTAAAGACTCATTATAAAGACTCCCTCTGAAGACTCCCTCTAAAGTCTCATTATAAAGACATCCTCTAAAGACTCCTTCTAAAGACTCACTCTAAAGACTCCCTCTAAACAAAGTCTCCTTATAAAGACTCCTTCTAAAGACTCATTATAAAGACTCCCTCTAAAGACTCCTTCTAAAGACTCATTATAAAGACTCCCTCTAAAGACTCCTTCTAAAGACTCCCTCTAAAGACTCCCTCTAAACAAAGTCTCATTATAAAGACTCATTCTAAAGACTCATTATAAAGACTCCCTCTAAAGACTCCTTCTAAAGACTCATTATAAAGACTCCCTCTAAAGAACCCATCTAAAGACTCCCTCTGAAGACTCCCTCTAAATAAAGTCTCCTTATAAAGACTCCCTCTAAAGACTCCTTCTAAAAACTCCTTCTAAAGACTCCTTCTGGAGACTCATTATAAAGACTCCCATTAAATACTCCCTCTAATGACTCCCTCTAAAGACTCCCTCTAAAGACTCCCTCTAAGGACTCCCTCGAATAACTCCCTCTAAGGACTCCCTCTAAAGACTCCCTCTAAGGACTCCCTCTAAGGACTCCCTCTAAAGACTCCTTCTAAAGACTCCCTCTAAAGACTCCCTCTAAACAAAGTCTCCTTATAAAGACTCATTCTAAAGACTCATTATAAAGACTCATTCTAAAGACTCCTTCTAAAAAAATCATTCTAAACTCCCTTTAAAGACTCCCTCTAAGGACTCCCTCTAAAGACTCCCTCTAAGGACTCCCTCTAATGACTCCCTCTAAAGACTCCCTCTAAAGACTCCCTCTAAGGACTCCCTCTAAGGACTCCCTCTAATGACTCCCTCTAAAGACTCCCTCTAAGGACTCCCTCTAAAGACTCCCTCTAAACAAAGTCTCCTTATAAAGACTCCTGCTAAAGACTCCTAAAGACTCATTATAAAGACTCCCTCTAAAGACTCCCTCTAAGGACTCCCTCTAAAGACTCCCTCTAAGGACTCCCTCTAAGGACTCCCTCTAATGACTCCCTCTAAAGACTCCCTCTAAGGACTCCCTCTAAAGACTCCCTCTAAACAAAGTCTCCTTATAAAGACTCCTGCTAAAGACTCCTAAAGACTCATTATAAAGACTCCCTCTAAAGACTCCCTCTGAAGTCTCATTATAAAGACTCATTATAAAGACGCCCTCTAAAGTCTCATTATAAAGACTCCTTCTAAAGACTCCCTCTAAACAAAGTCTCCTATAAAGACTCCCTCTAAAGACTCCCTCTAAAGACTCCTTCTAAAAACTCATTCTAAAGACTCCTTCTAAAAAATAATTCTAAACTCCCTTTAAAGACTCCCTCTAAGGACTCCCTCTAAAGACTCCCTCTAAGGACTCCCTCTAACGACTCCCTCTAAGGACTCCCTCTAAGAACTCCCTCTAAGGACTCCCTCTAAGGACTCCCTCTAAGGACTCCCTCTAAGGACTCCCTCTAAAGACTCCCTCTAAGGACTCCCTCTAAAGACTCCCTCTAAGGACTCCCTCTAAGGACTCCCTCTAAAGACTCCTAAGGACTCTAAAGACTCCCTCTAAGGACTCCATCTTTAAAGACTCCCTCTAAGGACTCCCTCTAAGGACTCCCTCTAAGGACTCCCTTAAAGACTCCCTCTAAGGACTCCCTCTAAGGACTCCCTCTAAGGACTCCCTCTAAGGACTCCCTCTAAAGACTCCCTCTAAAGACTCCCTCTAAGGACTCCCTCTAAGGACTCCCTCTAAAGACTCCCTCTAAAGACTCCCTTTAAAGACTCCCTTTAAAGACTCCCTCTAAGGACTCCCTCTAAGGACTCCCTCTAAAGACTCCCTCTAAGGACTCCCTTTAAACTCCCTCTAAGGACTCCCTCTAAGGACTCCCTCTAAGGACTCCCTCTAAAGACTCCCTCTAAAGACTCCCTCTAAAGACTCCCTCTAAGGACTCCCTCTAAGGACTCCCTTTAAAGACTCCCTCTAAGGACTCCCTCTAAGGACTCCCTCTAAAGACTCCCTCTAAGGACTCCCTCTAAAGACTCCCTCTAAAGACTCCATCTAAAGACTCCCTTTAAAGACTCCCTCTAAGGACTCCCTCTAAGGACTCCCTCTAAGGACTCCCTCTAAAGACTCCCTCTAAGGATTCCCTCTAAAGACTCAGCTTGCCTCCTTTGTATTACTTTTCATGCCTGTGTATCATAGAGAGCACAGCTGTGTTATTGGATGCTTTAATCTATTCAGTCAGCGTATCAGTACTCTCAGCCATACACCGCGTCATTAGAGGCCTGCCAGTGTGTGGGTGCATTTCTGAGCTGCTCAGAATAAACTGAATGACGGGCTCGCCAGCACAGTAATGGGCCTTGTTTTGCAAAATCGACTGGTTTGCTTGTACATGCATCTCTAGAGAACCAGGGTGTTTACCTGTGTGTGTGCTAGATAAATAAATACGTAAACTACACACACAAACGCACACACAAACACACACAAAGACATCACATCACTATGTGATGGTTAGGAGGACAGACGGCCCCTACATTTAGGCCATACTGGGCTCCTGTAACTGATGAAGAGGATGCATTATATTTCATACTGTCAGAGCACACACGGGAGAGAGCAGGGAGAGGAGAGAGACCAGGGAGAGGAGAGAGAGGAAAGAGAGCAGGGAGAGGAGAGAGAGACCAGGGAGAGGAGAGAGAGGAGAAAGAGAGCAGGGAGAGGAGAGAGAGGTCAGGGAGAGGAGAGAGAGGAGAGAGAGAGCAGGGAGAGGAGAGAGAGAGCAGAGAGAGGAGAAAGAGGAAAGAGAGAGCAGGGAGAGGAGAGAGGGATCAGGTAGGGGAAAGAGATGAGAGAGAGAGCAGAGAGAGGAGAGAGGAAAGAGAGAGCAGGGAGAGGACAGAGGGATCAGGTAGAGGAAAGAGAGGAAAGAGAGCGAGAGGAAAGAGAGGAAAGAGGGTGCAGGGAAAGGAAAGAGGGGAGAGAGAGAAATCAGGGAGTGTAGAGAGAGGAGGGAGAGCAGGGAGAGGAGAGAGAGAGCAGAGAGAGGAGAGAAAGCAAGGAGAAGAGAGCAAGAGGAAAATAGGGAGCATGGAGAGTAGAGAGGGGAGAGAGAGAGCAGGGAGACGAGAAAGGAAAGAGGAGAGAGTGAGCAGAGAGGAGAGAGAGCAGAAAGAGGAGAGAGAGCAGGGAGAGGAGAGAGAGAGCAGAGAGAGGAGAGAAAACAATGAGAAGAGAGCAAGAGGAAAATAGGGAGCATGGAGAGGAGAGAGAGGAGAGAGAGAGCAGGGAGAGGAGAGAGGAAAGAGGAGAGAGTGAGCAGAGAGGAGAGAGAGCAGGGAGAGGAGAGAGAGAGCAGGACGAGGAGAGAGAAAGCATGTAGAGGAGAGAGAGAGCAGGGAGAGGAGAGAGAAAGCAGGGAGAGGAGAGAGAGAGAGAGCAGGGGGAGGAGAGAGAAATCAGGGAGAGGAGAGAGAAAGCAGGGAGAGGAGAGAGAGAAAGCAGGGAGAGGAGAGAGAAAGCAGGGAGAGGAGAGAGAGGAAAGTGTTATCGAGGAAGAGTTCCTTGGTCTCAATGATGTGTCATTGGTATGCTAACAAATGCAAGTCATCCTATCTTCATGCCTTGAGTCCAGACATACATGAAGTCATAACCTTCAGCTAACCTAAGCTACTGTATGGCACAGCTAGCACTTAAACACTGATGTCCCCATAAATCACTAGTGACTAAACCTAAGTAGGACCCCATAAACCAGCAGTCTACAAATCTTAGGATATGATCTGAGACCAGATAGAGAACCAAACCTTTCTCATAACCAGGAGATCCCAACACCGTACTCCAAATCTAGAACCAAGACATCAACCAATAACAGATCCCAAACCTAGAACCAAGACATCAGCCACTAATAGAACCCAAACCTAGAACCAAGACATCAGCCAACAACAACCCCAAACCTAGAACCAAGACATCAGCCAACAACAGACCCCAAACCTAGAACCAAGACTTCAGCCAACAACAACCCCAAACCTAGATCCAAGACATCAGCCAACAACAACCCCAAACCTAGAACCAAGACATCAGCCAACAACAACCCCAAACCTAGAACCAAGACATCAGCCAACAACAGACCCCAAACCTAGAACCAAGACTTCAGCCAACAACAACCCCAAACCTAGAACCAAGACATCAGCCAACAACAACCCCAAACCTAGAACCAAGACATCAGCCAACAACAACCCCAAACCTAGAACCAAGACATCAGCCAACAACAGACCCCAAACACAATCAAGACATCAGCCAACAACAGACCCCAAACACAATCAAGACATCAGCCAACAACAATACTGGACTAGACCTGCAAAAAGGTTCCAAAGGGGTTCTTCGGCTGTCCCCATAGGGTAACTATTTTTGGTTCCAGGTAAAAAACCCTTTTGGGTTCCATGTAGAACCCTATGTGGAAAGGGTTATTCACGGGACACAAAATGTTTCTACCTAGAACCAAAGATGGTTGTTCAAATGGTTCTCCTATGGGGACAGACGCAGAACCCTGTTAGGATCTAGATAGCACCTTTATTTCTCAGTGTTCAGTATATTCTCAATCTACAGCAAGCTCTCTTTAAGGTTGACATGAGAAAAATCTCTAGGATTTTCATGCTGTCTCCTGATGTCAGGGTCAGTTTGCTAAAGCTGGTCTAATCTCTGTGAATTGTTGTCAACAAAACAGACAATCTTTGTTTACAATTGCACATCAGCTGATATTTTAACAACATCCCTACTTTGCTGGTGATTGCATGCCCTGTGGTGGATGATGGTGATTGCATAATGATTCTAGAATAGAATATATTCTACGCTATTCAGACTCAGAATGAAGATCCTGTTGAAAATACCATATCAAATGTTAAAGATAGAGTGACTGACTCAATGTATGTATCATTGTATAACCTGCCACATCCACCCAGAAAGTCATCCATTCCATTCAGTATAATTAGCTTAACATACTGAAGGCTATCTGTCTTGAGTCACGCTGACCAGATGGATTTGACTAATGAATGACTCAAATATAAGTGGAATTCCAGGCTCTTGCATATGTCGGACAATAGCCTACACAGTGCGACAACTAGCCAACTAGCCAACTAGCCAACTAGCCAAAATGTTGAGATGCTGCCAATGTTTGGGATGCTGTGGCTTTCTTTGAAGCCTAGGGTGTGTTCGTAAATTCACTCTGGCTATCTACTCCGATTTCAGAGCCCTCTCGTCTGAGTGTGCCAGAGTGCAGAATAATTGATGAATTTACGATCGCTCAACACTCATTGAACTTGGCCGGTGTCAATAAACGTTAGCAAAAAAGCTTAATTAAATTGTTGCCAGCTATACAGTTACAGTCACTAACGCTCTGGATAACATGAAAACTGCCTAACTAGCTCTGCTAGGGTGAGTAAGGTGTAAAATTGTTTTAACTAATTATAACATGTTTAAAAGGTCTGTACTAAATATTTTGAATTAAATAAAGGGTTTTAAAAATGTATTTTACCTTTAACGAAAGGAATCGGTCTTTTCTCTCTCTAGGTGTGTGTGTCTCAGAGAAAGGCTTTCAGGAAAGACGTGTGTGTGCGTGTGCATGTGCAGGCCTGTGTGTGTGTGTTTCAAAACAAAGGGGTTTTCGGGGGGTGTGGTCTATGTGTGTGTGTGTGTCTTGACGATTGTGCTTGAAACAATTCAAAATTAGGGGTCATCTGCACATAAGCCTCTCAAAACAGACATTTTTCCAAGGCTTCTCATTTACCTTCAAAGAGGTTGAAATATCAGGCCCTCTCTCTCTCTATCTAGATATCTATCTACCCCCATCAAAAGGTGTGTGTCTATGTGTGTGTGTGTGTCTCGACAATTGTGCTTGAAACAATATCGACACTATCGGGTCATTTTCACACAGGTTGTCTCCAAAAACAGCAGGTGTTATTTCCTGGGGCTGTAGGGAGCAACAGTCAATCCCACCAACCAGCATAGAATCAGTCTATTCTAAACAATGGTCAGAGTGAGGTGTTCTCTCATTTATGTCTGGAAATAGCTAGCAAGCTAGCAAATTTTAGCCAGTTAGCTTGGGTGCTTGACTGCCGTTGTGATGTCTGAACGCTCTGATCAATCCTACTCCTCGGCCAGAGCGGCACTCCAGAGTGAATTTACTAAAGTCCAGCTAATGTGGCACTCCAGAGTGAATTTACTAACGTCCAGCTAATGTGGCACTCCAGAGTGAATTTACGAATGTCCAGCTAATGTGGCACTCCAGAGTGAATTTACGAATGTCCGGCTAATGTGGCACTCCAGAGTGAATTTACAAATGTCCAGCTAATGTGGCACTCCAGAGTGAATTTACGAATGTCCAGCTAATGTGGCACTCCAGAGTGAATTTACGAATGTCCAGCTAATGTGGCACTCCAGAGTGAATTTACGAATGTCCAGCTAATGTGGCACTCCAGAGTGAATTTACGAATGTCCAGCTAATGTGGCACTCCAGAGTGAATTTACGAATGTCCAGCTAATGTGGCACTCCAGAGTGAATTTACGAATGTCCAGCTAATGTGGCACTCCAGAGTGAATTTACGAATGTCCAGCTAATGTGGCACTCCAGAGTGAATTTACGAATGTCCAGCTAATGTGGCACTCCAGAGTGAATTTACGAATGTCCAGCTAATGTGGCACTCCAGAGTGAATTTACGAATGTCCAGCTAATGTGGCACTCCAGAGTGAATTTACGAATGTCCAGCTAATGTGGCACTCCAGTGTGAATTTACTAACGTCCAGCTAATGTGGCACTCCAGAGTGAATTTACAAACTTGTAGCTAATGTGGCACTCCAGAGTGAATTTACTAACGTCCAGCTAATGTGGCACTCCAGAGTGAATTTACAAATGTCCAGCTAATGTGGCACTCCAGAGTGAATTTACGAATGTCCAGCTAATGTGGCACTCCAGAGTGAATTTACTAACGTCCAGCTAATGTGGCACTCCAGAGTGAATTTACGAATGTCCAGCTAATGTGGCACTCCAGAGTGAATTTACTAACGTCCAGCTAATGTGGCACTCCAGAGTGAATTTACGAATGTCCAGCTAATGTGGCACTCCAGAGTGAATTTACTAACGTCCAGCTAATGTGGCACTCCAGAGTGAATTTACAAACTTGTAGCTAATGTGGCACTCCAGAGTGAATTTACAAACTTGTAGCTAATGTGGCACTCCAGAGTGAATTTACGAATGTCCAGCTAATGTGGCACTCCAGAGTGAATTTACGAATGTCCAGCTAATGTGGCACTCCAGAGTGAATTTACGAATGTCCAGCTAATGTGGCACTCCAGAGTGAATTTACGAATGTCCAGCTAATGTGGCACTCCAGAGTGAATTTACGAATGTCCAGCTAATGTGGCACTCCAGAGTGAATTTACGAATGTCCAGCTAATGTGGCACTCCAGTGTGAATTTACTAACGTCCAGCTAATGTGGCACTCCAGAGTGAATTTACAAACTTGTAGCTAATGTGGCACTCCAGAGTGAATTTACTAACATCCAGCTAATGTGGCACTCCAGAGTGAATTTACAAATGTCCAGCTAATGTGGCACTCCAGAGTGAATTTACGAATGTCCAGCTAATGTGGCACTCCAGAGTGAATTTACTAACGTCCAGCTAATGTGGCACTCCAGAGTGAATTTACGAATGTCCAGCTAATGTGGCACTCCAGAGTGAATTTACTAACGTCCAGCTAATGTGGCACTCCAGAGTGAATTTACGAATGTCCAGCTAATGTGGCACTCCAGAGTGAATTTACTAACGTCCAGCTAATGTGGCACTCCAGAGTGAATTTACAAACTTGTAGCTAATGTGGCACTCCAGAGTGAATTTACAAACTTGTAGCTAATGTGGCACTCCAGAGTGAATTTACTAACATCCAGCTAATGTGGCACTCCAGAGTGAATTTACAAAGGCACCCTAAGTGTTCCTGTAACATTAGCACCAACCTGATGTTTGCTAAAGAGGATGAGTACAATTATCAGTGGGGTCAGGGTAAGGGATGTGGTTGGCTTTAAATACTACGATCACATCCGGGGTCATGGTTAAGGTCAACGTTCCCATGAAACCACTGGTTTTAGAAATATTTTCCTACGTGGTATAGAGAGAGGAGGGGAGGGTGGAGGATGAGGAGGAGGATGAAGAAGAAGAAACAGGGAATGTTCTAGGGCACTGATGTCAACTTCCATCTCTCCAGAGACTTACATGCTGTTTTTCAGTTCCACCCATTTCCCTACTTAATTGGTCTATATTGGGCTATTACTTCTATTTCTCCAATATACTTTATTTCACAATTCTTTTTAATACATTTTGGGGAACTAGTCCATACAATGCGAGATGGAATATAGAATGTTTGTTCAAACTTAATAGCCTTGAGTTATGACTGCATTGATAATCTTACTAGGGCCAAAGTTTGTAATACGATCTACTTGAATAAAAACACATACTGTGCAGTAGCTACCCACTGGGTACAGACATCAATCAGCTCACCGTCTAGTTTTGATTTACATTTGGTTGAGAATGTAATGTGAATTCAACGTGAAATCCCACCCCAAAAAAATCTTTGGATTTGGGTTGAAAGTTCAGTGAAAAAAATACCAAATTCCCTTATGTTGATGACTTTCTGCAAATCTAATCAGTTTTCCACGTTGATTCAACATCATCGCATAGATTTATTTGGTTTACATAACCAGTGGGTAACGGCTGCGACAGCTCTGGAAGGTGTGACAGGGAATCTCAACCCTGCTCGTTCACGTGTTCAACTTAATGTCACGTTCGTTATAAGGATCGGACCAAGGCGCAGCAAGGTATGCATACATTCTTATTTATTTATTTAAAGAATGAACACGGAACAAACTAACAAAATAACAAAGCGTGAAGCTATATAAACGAGTGCTGACAGGCAACGACACATAGACAAGATCCCACAAACACCAAAGGGAAATGGCTGCCTAAATATGATCCCCGATCAGAGACAATGATAAACTGCTGTCTCTGATTGGAAACCATATCAGGCCAACATAGAATACAAAAACCCCTCGACCTACAAAACCCTAGACATACAAAAAACCCTAGATATACAAAAACCCTAGACAATCCAAAACTAGCGTACCCACCCTACTCACACCATGACCTAAACCAAATATAAAGAAAACAGAGATATCTCAGGACAAGGCGTGACACTGAAACACATCAACGTACAGTATATGCAGTTTCTAAATGGTACTTCTGAGTCTATGTTACAGACAATATAAATGAAAACACCTGTCCGTCTTCAGAGCTTACCCTGCTATGCTCAGACAGGATACACTGTGTTAAACACGTAGGCTTAGACAAGAGACAGAGTGTAAGACAGTATATAGCCTGCATTACCAATGCACTACCTGGTTGACCTGGCAAAACATGATCTGAACTTCTGTTCCATTAGTATGGTCTACAACACACCATGCATATCCAGTTTTCCCCCTAGGACTGTTTTCAACAGTGGTGCTAAAGTTAGGGGGGGTTGCAAATGTTGCTGTTTTAAAGCTAATTCCCTGCAATTCTACACATTTTGCCTGTGGGGAGAGAGAATCTGAAGTTTTAAAGCTAATGCCCTGCAATTTTATGCATTTTTCCATGGCTTAGGCCTTGTTCTTATGCGATCTGAGTGACTCAAACATTATAACAAAATCAATGTGGGCCCAATGCCATTTTTTACATTTCAGAATCTCCCTGACTTGCTCGTTTTTATTTTATGGATTGTTAGTTCTCAAAGATGATCTCATTAAAAATATATATAGTTTCATTATCTTTTCTACATACTTTATATATTTTGTTTATTTTGCGGCCACGATGCGCCGCTGCTAAATGCATATAGCAGAAACACTGATATTAAACAACAACATCCCACTGTATTAAACGACTAGTTGATCATTCCCTTCGTGATTCTGTAGTCATTAAACATCAATGGAGAGAGAGAGAGGGAGAGGGAGAGGGAGAGAAAGAGAGGGGGGGAAGAGAGAGGGGGGAGAGGGGGGCGACAGAGGGGGAGAGAGGGAGGGGAGAAGTATGTGTTCTGTGGAATATCGATATCTCCATATTGGAATGCTAAATATTACTGCTATTCATGCAGGATGGTGTTTGCAGCAGCAGTAATAGCTTGTTAAGAAGTCTATAGTACCAGTTGCATGCCTGAGGTATGAGGAATGGAGAGGAAAGAGCCTCCCAGAGGTGAACAGTAGAAACCTCTAATTACACTGCAGGAATGCACAGCAATGTCATACAATAGCCATGTGCAGAGCTCCTGGTATGTAGATGTGTATAAGGGCCTATGTGATCGTAATGTGATGTTACATGAGGAATACGCTTACCGTTCACTTCAAGAATCATCTGAAATGGCAAATACATAGAATAGCCTTCCATTTTTTCACCCTTATTTTAACAGGTAAGTTGACTGAGAACACATTCTCATTTACAACAATGACCTGGGGAATAGTTACAGGGGAGAGGAGGGGGATGAATGAGACAATTGTAAACTGGGGATGATTAGGTGACCGTGATGGTATGAGGGATAGCTTGGGAATTTAGCCAGGACACCGGGGTTAACACCCCTACTCTTACGATAAGTGCCATGGGATATTTAGTGACAACTTATACCAATTTAACGTCCCATCCAAAAGACGGCAACCTACACAGGGCAGTGTCCCCAATCACTAACCTGGGTCATTGGGATATTTTTTTTCGATCAGAGGAAAGGGTGTCTCCTACTGGCCCTCCAACACCACTTCCAGCAGTTTATTCTCTGTTTTAACTTTAGATAAGGCCTAAACGTTAGAGTCCCATTCAGACTAATGGGACACAGACCAGGACCCATATTTACAAAGCCTCAGCTACCCTCTTATTCATTATGATCTAAAATGGCAAAACTGATCCTAGATCAGCACTCCCACTCTGAGACGCTTTGTGAATACATACCTGGATCTTTTAAATCCCTGAATGGCTTCCCTGCAGGTGTACTTATATAAAGGTGTTCTGCCTGATGGGAAAACCAGCCAGTGGACAGTTAAGTGCTTCACTGGACTTGATATGTAACGACTGTGAAATGCAGCAGAGGTGAGACAACAACCAGTCCAATTGTCTTTTTAAACCTGCCCATTCTAAACAGCTGTCGCTTTAATAGTGATGACACTGGAATTACGCTCACACTTACTCACCCACGCCTTATTGAACCGGTTACTGATTGAGTAGGGCAGGGTTGAGTAGGGCAGGATGGGTAGGGTAGGGTTGAGTAGGGCAGGGTTGAGTAGGGCAGGGTTGAGTAGGGCAGGAATGAGTAGGGCAGGGTTGAGTAGGGTAGGGTTGAGTAGGGCAGGAATGTGTAGGTCAGGGTTGAGTAGGGCAGGGTTGAGTAGGGCAAGGTTGAGTAGGGCAGGGTTGAGTAGGGCAGGGTTGAGTAGGGCAGGGTTGAGTAGGGCAGGAATGAGTAGGGCAGGGTTGAGTAGGGCAGGGTTGGGTAGGGTAGGAATGAGTAGGGCAGGGTTGAGTAGGGCAGGAATGAGTAGGGTAGGGTTGAGTAGGGCAGGGTTGAGTAGGGCAGGGTTGAGTAGGGCAGGGTTGAGTAGGGCAGGATTGAGTAGGGTAGGGTTGAGTAGGGCAGGGTTGAGTAGGGCAGATTGAGTAGGGCAGGAATGAGTAGGGCAGGAATGAGTAGGGCAGGGTTGAGTAGGTCAGGAATGAGTAGGGCAGGGTTGAGTAGGTCAGGGTTGAGTAGGTCAGGGTTGAGTAGGGCAGGGTTGAGTAGGGCAGGGTTGAGTAGGTCAGGGTTGAGTAGGGCAGGAATGAGTAGGGCAGGAATGAGTAGGGCAGGGTTGAGTAGGGCAGGGTTGAGTAGGGCAGGAATGAGTAGGGCAGGGTTGAGTAGGGCAGGAATGAGTAGGGCAGGAATGAGTAGGGCAGGGTTGAGTAGGGCAGGGTTGAGTAGGTCAGGGTTGAGTAGGGCAGGAATGAGTAGGGCAGGAATGAGTAGGGCAGGGTTGAGTAGGGCAGGAATGAGTAGGGCAGGGTTGAGTAGGGCAGGAATGAGTAGGGCAGGGTTGAGTAGGGCAGGAATGAGTAGGGCAGGGTTGAGTAGGTCAGGATTGAGTAGGGCAGGGTTGAGTAGGGCAGGGTTGAGTAGGGCAGGGTTGAGTAGGTCAGGGTT